>NC_133327.1:93030148-93152116 GCF_042186555.1 Aquarana catesbeiana
TCATGCAAAACAACGTAATATATATAATATATACCTGTAACTGTCTGTATCTTTTTGTTTTTATATATATAGATAGAAAGATATCTATCTATATATGTATTTTTATTTTCTGTCCGTAATAAATCTAAGAGTCTTTGAGTTGAATCAAATGGTCAAAAGTGAAACTGTCTAGAAAATTGATTCTTTCTACTCTTTTGTCAACTTTAACCAAAAGATTACAAGCCTGCCCACCACGACAAGGTAGACTCTTTTAGGGAAGGCCCTACACTAAACTACACTATGCTAACCTACTCAATGCTAGTCATCCTATTTTTAGTATTGGATACCTGTTTGAATTAGGCCCTATCCTATAACCTTCTTCCTGCTTTACAGATTTGTTTACTAAAATCCACATAAGAGCAATCCTTTCCTTACACAAAATAGACATCAGATTTGGAATGGCTGATACTGTTACAATATGGCGGGTGATGTGGTGGTCAGCAATGATCATCTTAAATTTCCTTACACATTTTCCCCTTCTTTGATCATTGTTGAGCACTCTTCCATATAAATTCATCCACATTAGCCTGAAATAACGCAGGTGAAGTGTAAAAGATAGGAAGAGTCCCCAAGATGTGTCTATTACCTGATCAGATCTGTAGAGACACTAGGGGTATTGCCACCGATCTTCCACACATATTCTCACCTACTGATCCTCTAATGCAGACGGATGCACATACATTTGTCCCTTACTAGCCTACCAATTAAAAGGCAGTGTTCTTTCCTGTCTTCACACAGACCTAGACAGGTAAGTTCTCATATAGATCGGAGACATGTCCCCGCCAGGAATGGAAAGGAATAGTACAAAGCCTTTAAACAATCATCCAGCTTTACAGAAGCTCACACTCTAACTAATTATGAAATAAGATGAATTCAGTGCTTCTTATTCTGGCCCAACTGGTGGCATCCAGCTCCGGGTGGGTTCCAGGTGCAAACCAACATCCAGCTGCAAACTCCAGGTTTCTTTCACTAACCCGACACTGGGATTTGAGCGGGTTAAGTTGATATTCCTCCTGAAGGTCCCTCCTTCAAGTAGCGGGAGGCCGATCCCCAACCCCCCTCCAGCCGGTACAGCATAAGGACCCAAAGATGAAGGCGGTACCCTACCCAGAGATCTCATCAACAGCTATGGGTCAGCAGAGAAATCTCCAGACTCGTGGCCTGGCCAATCAAGTTGCCCCCTTCACACACTGAATAGCATTTTTCCAACATCACCCTAAACATCAGTCAGCCTTCTTACTTTCCAGATTTCTTTACCAAGCTGTACAGTACTATTATTATAGATTTCTAAAGCAACAACAGTATATGCAGAACTTTAAGAGGAGACAGTACATTTACAATACAATTCAAGATGACTCAATACAATTTACTGATCCCCCAGTGCAGATGGGTGCACATACATTTGTCCCTTACTAGCCTTCCTTTTAAAAGGCTGTGCATCTTCGTTCACTCAACAAGATGTATACACAGGCAAGCTAACTTGTAGATCATAGAAATCTTCTCAACATGAAAGCTACAAAAATTGAAATACTATCAACATGCAAACCATCATGCAAAACAACGTAATATATATAATATATACCTGTAACTGTCTGTATCTTTTTGTTTTTATATATATAGATAGAAAGATATCTATCTATATATGTATTTTTATTTTCTGTCCGTAATAAATCTAAGAGTCTTTGAGTTGAATCAAATGGTCAAAAGTGAAACTGTCTAGAAAATTGATTCTTTCTACTCTTTTGTCAACTTTAACCAAAAGATTACAAGCCTGCCCACCACGACAAGGTAGACTCTTTTAGGGAAGGCCCTACACTAAACTACACTATGCTAACCTACTCAATGCTAGTCATCCTATTTTTAGTATTGGATACCTGTTTGAATTAGGCCCTATCCTATAACCTTCTTCCTGCTTTACAGATTTGTTTACTAAAATCCACATAAGAGCAATCCTTTCCTTACACAAAATAGACATCAGATTTGGAATGGCTGATACTGTTACAATATGGCGGGTGATGTGGTGGTCAGCAATGATCATCTTAAATTTCCTTACACATTTTCCCCTTCTTTGATCATTGTTGAGCACTCTTCCATATAAATTCATCCACATTAGCCTGAAATAACGCAGGTGAAGTGTAAAAGATAGGAAGAGTCCCCAAGATGTGTCTATTACCTGATCAGATCTGTAGAGACACTAGGGGTATTGCCACCGATCTTCCACACATATTCTCACCTACTGATCCTCTAATGCAGACGGATGCACATACATTTGTCCCTTACTAGCCTACCAATTAAAAGGCAGTGTTCTTTCCTGTCTTCACACAGACCTAGACAGGTAAGTTCTCATATAGATCGGAGACATGTCCCCGCCAGGAATGGAAAGGAATAGTACAAAGCCTTTAAACAATCATCCAGCTTTACAGAAGCTCACACTCTAACTAATTATGAAATAAGATGAATTCAGTGCTTCTTATTCTGGCCCAACTGGTGGCGTCCAGCTCCGGGTGGGTTCCAGGTGCAAACCAACATCCAGCTGCAAACTCCAGGTTTCTTTCACTAACCCGACACTGAGATTTGAGCGGGTTAAGTTGACATTCCTCCTGAAGGTCCCTCCTTCAAGTAGCGGGAGGCCGATCCCCAACCCCCCTCCAGCCGGTACAGCATAAGGACCCAAAGATGAAGGCGGTACCCTACCCAGAGATCTCATCAACAGCTATGGGTCAGCAGAGAAATCTCCAGACTCGTGGCCTGGCCAATCAAGTTGCCCCCTTCACACACTGAATAGCATTTTTCCAACATCACCCTAAACATCAGTCAGCCTTCTTACTTTCCAGATTTCTTTACCAAGCTGTACAGTACTATTATTATAGATTTCTAAAGCAACAACAGTATATGCAGAACTTTAAGAGGAGACAGTACATTTACAATACAATTCAAGATGACTCAATACAATTTACTGATCCCCCAGTGCAGATGGGTGCACATACATTTGTCCCTTACTAGCCTTCCTTTTAAAAGGCTGTGCATCTTCGTTCACTCAACAAGATGTATACACAGGCAAGCTAACTTGTAGATCATAGAAATCTTCTCAACATGAAAGCTACAAAAATTGAAATACTATCAACATGCAAACCATCATGCAAAACAACGTAATATATATAATATATACCTGTAACTGTCTGTATCTTTTTGTTTTTATATATATAGATAGAAAGATATCTATCGATATATGTATTTTTATTTTCTGTCCGTAATAAATCTAAGAGTCTTTGAGTTGAATCAAATGGTCAAAAGTGAAACTGTCTAGAAAATTGATTCTTTCTACTCTTTTGTCAACTTTAACCAAAAGATTACAAGCCTGCCCACCACGACAAGGTAGACTCTTTTAGGGAAGGCCCTACACTAAACTACACTATGCTAACCTACTCAATGCTAGTCATCCTATTTTTAGTATTGGATACCTGTTTGAATTAGGCCCTATCCTATAACCTTCTTCCTGCTTTACAGATTTGTTTACTAAAATCCACATAAGAGCAATCCTTTCCTTACACAAAATAGACATCAGATTTGGAATGGCTGATACTGTTACAATATGGCGGGTGATGTGGTGGTCAGCAATGATCATCTTAAATTTCCTTTCACATTTTCCCCTTCTTTGATCATTGTTGAGCACTCTTCCATATAAATTCATCCACATTAGCCTGGAATAACGCAGGTGAAGTGTAAAAGATGGGAAGAGTCCCCGAGATGTGTCTATTACCTGATCAGATCTGTAGAGACACTAGGGGTATTGCCACCGATCTTCCACACATATTCTCACCTACTGATCCTCTAATGCAGATGGATGCACATACATTTGTCCCTTACTAGCCTACCAATTAAAAAGCAGTGTCCTTTCCTGTCTTCACACAGACTTAGACAGGTAAGTTCTCACATAGATCGGAGACAAGTCCCCGCCAGGAATGGAAAGGAATAGTACAAAGCCTTTAAACAATCATCCAGCTTTACAGAAGCTCACACTCTAACTAAATATGAAATAAGATGAATTCAGTGCTTCTTATTCTGGCCCAACTGGTGGCGTCCAGCTCCGGGTGGGTTCCAGGTGCAAACCAACATCCAGCTGCAAACTCCAGGTTTCTTTCACTAACCTGACACTGAGATTTGAGCGGGTTAAGTTGACATTCCTCCTGAAGGTCCCTCCTTCAAGTAGCGGGAGGCCGATCCCCAACCCCCCTCCAGCCGGTATAGCATAAGGACCCAAAGATGAAGGCGGTACCCTACCCAGAGATCTCATCAACAGCTATGGGTCAGCAGAGAAATCTCCAGACTCGTGGCCTGGCCAATCAAGTTGCCCCCTTCACACACTGAATAGCATTTTTCCAACATCACCCTAAACATCAGTCAGCCTTCTTACTTTCCAGATTTCTTTACCAAGCTGTACAGTACTATTATTATGGATTTCTAAAGCAACAACAGTATATGCAGAACTTTAAAAGGAGACAGTACATTTACAATACAATTCAAGATGACTCAGTACAATTTACTGATCCCCCAGTGCAGATGGGTGCACATACATTTGTCCCTTACTAGCCTTCCTTTTAAAAGGCTGTGCATCTTCGTTCACTCAACAAGATGTATACACAGGCAAGCTAACTTGTAGATCATAGAAATCTTCTCAACATGAAAGCTACAAAAATTGAAATACTATCAACATGCAAACCATCATGCAAAACAACGTAATATATATAATATATACCTGTAACTGTCTGTATCTTTTTGTTTTTATATATATAGATAGAAAGATATCTATCTATATATGTATTTTTATTTTCTGTCCGTAATAAATCTAAGAGTCTTTGAGTTGAATCAAATGGTCAAAAGTGAAACTGTCTAGAAAATTGATTCTTTCTACTCTTTTGTCAACTTTAAACCAAAAGATTACAAGCCTGCCCACCACGACAAGGTAGACTCTTTTAGGGAAGGCCCTACACTAAACTACACTATGCTAACCTACTCAATGCTAGTCATCCTATCTTTAGTATTGGATACCTGTTTGAATTAGGCCCTATCCTATAACCTTCTTCCTGCTTTACAGATTTGTTTACTAAAATCCACATAAGAGCAATCCTTTCCTTACACAAAATAGACATCAGATTTGGAATGGCTGATACTGTTACAATATGGCGGGTGATGTGGTGGTCAGCAATGATCATCTTAAATTTCCTTACACATTTTCCCCTTCTTTGATCATTGTTGAGCACTCTTCCATATAAATTCATCCACATTAGCCTGAAATAACGCAGGTGAAGTGTAAAAGATGGGAAGAGTCCCCAAGATGTGTCTATTACCTGATCAGATCTGTAGAGACACTAGGGGTATTGCCACCGATCTTCCACACATATTCTCACCTACTGATCCTCTAATGCAGATGGATGCACATACATTTGTCCCTTACTAGCCTACCAATTAAAAGGCAGTGTCCTTTCCTGTCTTCACACAGACCTAGACAGGTAAGTTCTCATATAGATCGGAGACATGTCCCCGCCAGGAATGGAAAGGAATAGTACAAAGCCTTTAAACAATCATCCAGCTTTACAGAAGCTCACACTCTAACTAATTATGAAATAAGATGAATTCAGTGCTTCTTATTCTGGCCCAACTGGTGGCGTCCAGCTCCGGGTGGGTTCCAGGTGCAAACCAACATCCAGCTGCAAACTCCAGGTTTCTTTCACTAACCTGACACTGAGATTTGAGCGGGTTAAGTTGACATTCCTCCTGAAGGTCCCTCCTTCAAGTAGCGGGAGGCCGATCCCCAACCCCCCTCCAGCCGGTACAGCACAAGGACCCAAAGATGAAGGCGGTACCCTACCCAGAGATCTCATCAAAACTATGGGTCAACAGAGAAATCTCCAGACTCGTGGCCTGGCCAATCAAGTTGCCCCTTCACACACTAAATAGCATCTTTCCAACATCACCCTAAACATCAGTCAACCTTCTTACTTTCCAGATTTCTTTACCAAGCTGTACAGTACTATTATTAAGGATTTCTTAAGCAACAACAGTATATGCAGAACTTTAAAAGGAGACAGTATATTTACAATACAATTCAAGATGACTCAATACAATTTACTAATCCCCCAGTGAAGATGGATGCAGATACATTTGTCCCTTACTAGCCTACCTTTTAAAAGGCCGTGTATCTTCATTCACTCAACAAGATGTATACACAGGCAAGCTAAATTGTAGATTTTAGAAATCTTCTCAACATGAAAACGAGAAAAATTAAAATACTACCAAGATGCAAACAAACATGCAAATCAACGTGATATATATTTAATATATACCTGTAACTGTCTGTATCTTTTTGTTTATATATATATAGAAAGATATCTATCTATATATGTATTTTTATTTTCTGTCCGTAATAAATCTAAGAGTCTTTTAGTTGAATCAAATGGTCAAAAGTGAAACTGTCTAGAGAATTGATTCTTTCTACTCTTTTGTCAATTTCAACCAAAAGATTACAAGCCTGCCCACCACGACAAGGTAGACTCTTTTAGGGCAGGCCCTACACTAAACTACACTATGCTAACCTACTCGATGCTAGTCATCCTATCTTTAGTAATGGATACCTGTTTGAATTAGGCCCTATCCTATAACCTTCCTTCTTGCTTTACAGATTTGTTTACTAAAATCTACATAAGAGCAATCCTTTTCTTACACAAAATAGACATCAGATTTGGAATGGCTGATACTGTTACAATATGGCGGGTGATGTGGTGGTCAGCAATGATCATCTTAAATTTCCTTACACATTTTCCCCTTCTTTGATCATTGTTGAGCACTCTTCCATATAAATTCATCCACATTAGCCTGACATAACGCAGGTGAAGTGTAAAAGATGGGAAGAGTCCCCAAGATGTGTCTATTACCTGATCAGATCTGTAGAGACACTAGGGGTATTGCCACCGATCTTCCACACATATTCTCACCTACTGATCCTCTAATGCAGATGGATGCACATACATTTGTCCCTTACTAGCCTACCAATTAAAAGGCAGTGTCCTTTCCTGTCTTCACACAGACCTAGACAGGTAAGTTCTCATATAGATCAGAGACATGTCCCCGCCAGGAATGGAAAGGAATAGTACAAAGCCTTTAAACAATCATCCAGCTTTACAGAAGCTCACACTCTAACTAATTATGAAATAAGATGAATTCAGTGCTTCTTATTCTGGCCCAACTGGTGGCGTCCAGCTCCGGGTGGGTTCCAGGTGCAAACCAACATCCAGCTGCAAACTCCAGGTTTCTTTCACTAACCTGACACTGAGATTTGAGCGGGTTAAGTTGACATTCCTCCTGAAGGTCCCTCCTTCATGTAGCGGGAGGCCGATCCCCAACCCCCCTCCAGCCGGTACAGCATAAGGACCCAAAGATGAAGGCGGTACCCTACCCAGAGATCTCATCAACAGCTATGGGTCAGCAGAGAAATCTCCAGACTCGTGGCCTGGCCAATCAAGTTGCCCCCTTCACACACTGAATAGCATTTTTCCAACATCACCCTAAACATCAGTCAGCCTTCTTACTTTCCAGATTTCTTTACCAAGCTGTACAGTACTATTATTATGGATTTCTAAAGCAACAACAGTATATGCAGAACTTTAAAAGGAGACAGTACATTTACAATACAATTCAAGATGACTCAATACAATTTACTGATCCCCCAGTGCAGATGGGTGCACATACATTTGTCTCTTACTAGCCTACCTTTTAAAAGGCTGTGCATCTTCGTTCACTCAACAAGATGTATACACAGGCAAGCTAACTTGTAGATCATAGAAATCTTCTCAACATGAAAGCTACAAAAATTGAAATACTATCAACATGCAAACCATCATCCAAAACAACGTAATATATATAATATATACCTGTAACTGTCTGTATCTTTTTGTTTTTATATATATAGATAGAAAGATATCTATCTATATATGTATTTTTATTTTCTGTCCGTAATAAATCTAAGAGTCTTTGAGTTGAATCAAATGGTCAAAAGTGAAACTGTCTAGAGAATTGATTCTTTCTACTCTTTTGTCAACTTTAACCAAAAGATTACAAGCCTGCCCACCACGACAAGGTAGACTCTTTTAGGGAAGGCCCTACACTAAACTACACTATGCTAACCTACTCAATGCTAGTCATCCTATCTTTAGTATTGGATACCTGTTTGAATTAGGCCCTATCCTATAACCTTCTTCCTGCTTTACAGATTTGTTTACTAAAATCTACATAAGAGCAATCCTTTCCTTACACAAAATAGACATCAGATTTTGAATGGCTGATACTGTTACAATATGGCGGCTGATGTGGTGGTCAACAATGATCATCTTAAATTTCCTTACACATTTTCCCCTTCTTTGATTATTGTTGAGCACTCTTCCATATAAATTCATCCACATTAGCCTGAAATAACGCAGGTGAAGTGTAAAAGATGGGAAGAGTCCCCAAGATGTGTCTATTACCTGATCAGATCTGTAGAGACACTAGGGGTATTGCCACCGATCTTCCACACATATTCTCACCTACTGATCCTCTAATGCAGATGGATGCACATACATTTGTCCCTTACTAGCCTACCAATTAAAAGGCAGTGTCCTCTCCTGTCTTCACACAGACTTAGACAGGTAAGTTCTCATATAGATCGGAGACATGTCCCCGCCAAGAATGGAAAGGAATAGCACAAAGCCTTTAAACAATCATCCAGCTTTACAAAAGCTCACACTCTAACTAAATATGAAATAAGATGAATTCAGTGCTTCTTATTCTGGCCCAACTGGTGGCGTCCAGCTCCGGGTGGGTTCCAGGTGCAAACCAACATCCAGCTGCAAACTCCAGGTTTCTTTCACTAACCTGACACTGATATTTGAGCGGGTTAAGTTGACATTCCTCCTGAAGGTCCCTCCTTCAAGTAGCGGGAGGCCGATCCCCAACCCCCCTCCAGCCGGTACAGCACAAGGACCCAAAGATGAAGGCGGTACCCTACCCAGAGATCTCATCAAAACTATGGGTCAACAGAGAAATCTCCAGACTCGTGGCCTGGCCAATCAAGTTGCCCCCTTCACACACTGAATAGCATTTTTCCAACATCACCCTAAACATCAGTCAACCTTCTTACTTTCCAGATTTCTTTACCAAGCTGTACAGTACTATTATTAAGGATTTCTTAAGCAACAACAGTATATGCAGAACTTTAAAAGGAGACAGTATATTTACAATACAATTCAAGATGACTCAATACAATTTACTAATCCCCCAGTGAAGATGGATGCAGATACATTTGTCCCTTACTAGCCTACCTTTTAAAAGGCCGTGTATCTTCATTCACTCAACAAGATGTATACACAGGCAAGCTAAATTGTAGATTATAGAAATCTTCTCAACATGAAAACGAGAAAAATTAAAATACTACCAACATGCAAACAAACATGCAAACCAACGTGATATATATATAATATATACCTGTAACTGTCTGTATCTTTTTGTTTATATATATATAGAAAGATATCTATCTATATATGTATTTTTATTTTCTGTCCGTAATAAATCTAAGAGTCTTTTAGTTGAATCAAATGGTCAAAAGTGAAACTGTCTAGAAAAATTGATTCTTTCTACTCTTTTGTCAATTTTAACCAAAAGATTACAAGCCTGCCCACCACGACAAGGTAAACTCTTTTAGGGCAGGCCCTACACTAAACTACACTATGCTAACCTACTCGATGCTAGTCATCCTATCTTTAGTATTGGATACCTGTTTGAATTAGGCCCTATCCTATAACCTTCCTTCTTGCTTTACAGATTTGTTTACTAAAATCTACATAAGAGCAATCCTTTTCTTACACAAAATAGACATCAGATTTGGAATGGCTGATACTGTTACAATATGGCGGGTGATGTGGTGGTCAGCAATGATCATCTTAAATTTCCTTACACATTTTCCCCTTCTTTGATCATTGTTGAGCACTCTTCCATATAAATTCATCCACATTAGCCTGAAATAACGCAGGTGAAGTGTAAAAGATGGGAAGAGTCCCCAAGATGTGTCTATTACCTGATCAGATCTGTAGAGACACTAGGGGTATTGCCACCGATCTTCCACACATATTCTCACCTACTGATCCTCTAATGCAGATGGATGCACATACATTTGTCCCTTACTAGCCTACTAATTAAAAGGCAGTGTCCTTTCCTGTCTTCACACAGACCTAGACAGGTAAGTTCTCATATTGATCGGAGACATGTCCCCGCCAGGAATGGAAAGGAATAGTACAAAGCCTTTAAACAATCATCCAGCTTTACAGAAGCTCACACTCTAACTAATTATGAAATAAGATGAATTCAGTGCTTCTTATTCTGGCCCAACTGGTGGCGTCCAGCTCCGGGTGGGTTCCAGGTGCAAACCAACATCCAGCTGCAAACTCCAGGTTTCTTTCACTAACCTGATACTGAGATTTGAGCGGGTTTAATTGACATTCCTCCTGAAGGTCCCTCCTTCAAGTAGCGGGAGGCCGATCCCCAACCCCCCTCCAGCCGGTACAGCATAAGGACCCAAAGATGAAGGCGGTACCCTACCCAGAGATCTCATCAACAGCTATGGGTCAGCAGAGAAATCTCCAGACTCGTGGCCTGGCCAATCAAGTTGCCCCCTTCACACACTGAATAGCATTTTTCCAACATCACCCTAAACATCAGTCAGCCTTCTTACTTTCCAGATTTCTTTACCAAGCTGTACTGTACTATTATTATGGATTTCTAAAGCAACAACAGTATATGCAGAACTTTAAAAGGAGACAGTACATTTACAATACAATTCAAGATGACTCAATACAATTTACTGATCCCCCAGTGCAGATGGGTGCACATACATTTGTCCCTTACTAGCCTTCCTTTTAAAAGGCTGTGCATCTTCGTTCACTCAACAAGATGTATACACAGGCAAGCTAACTTGTAGATCATAGAAATATTCTCAACATGAAAGCTACAAAAATTGAAATACTATCAACATGCAAACCATCATGCAAAACAACATAATATATATAATATATACCTGTAACTGTCTGTATCTTTTTGTTTTTATATATATAGATAGAAAGATATCTATCTATATATGTATTTTTATTTTCTGTCCGTAATAAATCTAAGAGTCTTTGAGTTGAATCAAATGGTCATAAGTGAAACTGTCTAGAGAATTGATTCTTTCTACTCTTTTGTCAACTTTAACCAAAAGATTACAAGCCTGCCCACCACGACAAGGTAGACTCTTTTAGGGAAGGCCCTACACTAAACTACACTATGCTAACCTACTCAATGCTAGTCATCCTATCTTTAGTATTGGATACCTGTTTGAATTAGGCCCTATCCTATAACCTTCTTCCTGCTTTACAGATTTGTTTACTAAAATCCACATAAGAGCAATCCTTTCCTTACACAAAATAGACATCAGATTTGGAATGGCTGATACTGTTACAATATGGCGGGTGATGTGGTGGTCAGCAATGATCATCTTAAATTTCCTTACACATTTTCCCCTTCTTTGATCATTGTTGAGCACTCTTCCATATAAATTCATCCACATTAGCCTGAAATAACGCAGGTGAAGTGTAAAAGATGGGAAGAGTCCCCAAGATGTGTCTATTACCTGATCAGATCTGTAGAGACACTAGGGGTATTGCCACCGATCTTCCACACATATTCTCACCTACTGATCCTCTAATGCAGATGGATGCACATACATTTGTCCCTTACTAGCCTACCAATTAAAAGGCAGTGTTCTTTCCTGTCTTCACACAGACCTAGACAGGTAAGTTCTCATATAGATCGGAGACATGTCCCCGCCAGGAATGGAAAGGAATAGTACAAAGCCTTTAAACAATCATCCAGCTTTACAGAAGCTCACACTCTAACTAATTATGAAATAAGATGAATTCAGTGCTTCTTATTCTGGCCCAACTGGTGGCGTCCAGCTCCGGGTGGGTTCCAGGTGCAAACCAACATCCAGCTGCAAACTCCAGGTTTCTTTCACTAACCCGACACTGAGATTTGAGCGGGTTAAGTTGACATTCCTCCTGAAGGTCCCTCCTTCAAGTAGCGGGAGGCCGATCCCCAACCCCCCTCCAGCCGGTACAGCATAAGGACCCAAAGATGAAGGCGGTACCCTACCCAGAGATCTCATCAACAGCTATGGGTCAGCAGAGAAATCTCCAGACTCGTGGCCTGGCCAATCAAGTTGCCCCCTTCACACACTGAATAGCATTTTTCCAACATCACCCAAAACATCAGTCAGCCTTCTTACTTTCCAGATTTCTTTACCAAGCTGTACAGTACTATTATTATAGATTTCTAAAGCAACAACAGTATATGCAGAACTTTAAGAGGAGACAGTACATTTACAATACAATTCAAGATGACTCAATACAATTTACTGATCCCCCAGTGCAGATGGGTGCACATACATTTGTCCCTTACTAGCCTTCCTTTTAAAAGGCTGTGCATCTTCGTTCACTCAACAAGATGTATACACAGGCAAGCTAACTTGTAGATCATAGAAATCTTCTCAACATGAAAGCTACAAAAATTGAAATACTATCAACATGCAAACCATCATGCAAAACAACGTAATATATATAATATATACCTGTAACTGTCTGTATCTTTTTGTTTTTATATATATAGATAGAAAGATATCTATCTATATATGTATTTTTATTTTCTGTCCGTAATAAATCTAAGAGGCTTTGAGTTGAATCAAATGGTCAAAAGTGAAACTGTCTAGAAAATTGATTCTTTCTACTCTTTTGTCAACTTTAACCAAAAGATTACAAGCCTGCCCACCACGACAAGGTAGACTCTTTTAGGGAAGGCCCTACACTAAACTACACTATGCTAACCTACTCAATGCTAGTCATCCTATCTTTAGTATTGGATACCTGTTTGAATTAGGCCCTATCCTATAACCTTCTTCCTGCTTTACAGATTTGTTTACTAAAATCCACATAAGAGCAATCCTTTCCTTACACAAAATAGACATCAGATTTGGAATGGCTGATACTGTTACAATATGGCGGGTGATGTGGTGGTCAGCAATGATCATCTTAAATTTCCTTACACATTTTCCCCTTCTTTGATCATTGTTGAGCACTCTTCCATATAAATTCATCCACATTAGCCTGAAATAACGCAGGTGAAGTGTAAAAGATGGGAAGAGTCCCCAAGATGTGTCTATTACCTGATCAGATCTGTAGAGACACTAGGGGTATTGCCACCGATCTTCCACACATATTCTCACCTACTGATCCTCTAATGCAGATGGATGCACATACATTTGTCCCTTACTAGCCTACCAATTAAAAGGCAGTGTCCTTTCCTGTCTTCACACAGACCTAGACAGGTAAGTTCTCATATAGATCGGAGACATGTCCCCGCCAGGAATGGAAAGGAATAGTACAAAGCCTTTAAACAATCATCCAGCTTTACAGAAGCTCACACTCTAACTAATTATGAAATAAGATGAATTCAGTGCTTCTTATTCTGGCCCAACTGGTGGCATCCAGCTCCGGGTGGGTTCCAGGTGCAAACCAACATCCAGCTGCAAACTCCAGGTTTCTTTCACTAACCCGACACTGGGATTTGAGCGGGTTAAGTTGATATTCCTCCTGAAGGTCCCTCCTTCAAGTAGCGGGAGGCCGATCCCCAACCCCCCTCCAGCCGGTACAGCATAAGGACCCAAAGATGAAGGCGGTACCCTACCCAGAGATCTCATCAACAGCTATGGGTCAGCAGAGAAATCTCCAGACTCGTGGCCTGGCCAATCAAGTTGCCCCCTTCACACACTGAATAGCATTTTTCCAACATCACCCTAAACATCAGTCAGCCTTCTTACTTTCCAGATTTCTTTACCAAGCTGTACAGTACTATTATTATAGATTTCTAAAGCAACAACAGTATATGCAGAACTTTAAGAGGAGACAGTACATTTACAATACAATTCAAGATGACTCAATACAATTTACTGATCCCCCAGTGCAGATGGGTGCACATACATTTGTCCCTTACTAGCCTTCCTTTTAAAAGGCTGTGCATCTTCGTTCACTCAACAAGATGTATACACAGGCAAGCTAACTTGTAGATCATAGAAATCTTCTCAACATGAAAGCTACAAAAATTGAAATACTATCAACATGCAAACCATCATGCAAAACAACGTAATATATATAATATATACCTGTAACTGTCTGTATCTTTTTGTTTTTATATATATAGATAGAAAGATATCTATCTATATATGTATTTTTATTTTCTGTCCGTAATAAATCTAAGAGTCTTTGAGTTGAATCAAATGGTCAAAAGTGAAACTGTCTAGAAAATTGATTCTTTCTACTCTTTTGTCAACTTTAACCAAAAGATTACAAGCCTGCCCACCACGACAAGGTAGACTCTTTTAGGGAAGGCCCTACACTAAACTACACTATGCTAACCTACTCAATGCTAGTCATCCTATTTTTAGTATTGGATACCTGTTTGAATTAGGCCCTATCCTATAACCTTCTTCCTGCTTTACAGATTTGTTTACTAAAATCCACATAAGAGCAATCCTTTCCTTACACAAAATAGACATCAGATTTGGAATGGCTGATACTGTTACAATATGGCGGGTGATGTGGTGGTCAGCAATGATCATCTTAAATTTCCTTACACATTTTCCCCTTCTTTGATCATTGTTGAGCACTCTTCCATATAAATTCATCCACATTAGCCTGAAATAACGCAGGTGAAGTGTAAAAGATAGGAAGAGTCCCCAAGATGTGTCTATTACCTGATCAGATCTGTAGAGACACTAGGGGTATTGCCACCGATCTTCCACACATATTCTCACCTACTGATCCTCTAATGCAGACGGATGCACATACATTTGTCCCTTACTAGCCTACCAATTAAAAGGCAGTGTTCTTTCCTGTCTTCACACAGACCTAGACAGGTAAGTTCTCATATAGATCGGAGACATGTCCCCGCCAGGAATGGAAAGGAATAGTACAAAGCCTTTAAACAATCATCCAGCTTTACAGAAGCTCACACTCTAACTAATTATGAAATAAGATGAATTCAGTGCTTCTTATTCTGGCCCAACTGGTGGCGTCCAGCTCCGGGTGGGTTCCAGGTGCAAACCAACATCCAGCTGCAAACTCCAGGTTTCTTTCACTAACCCGACACTGAGATTTGAGCGGGTTAAGTTGACATTCCTCCTGAAGGTCCCTCCTTCAAGTAGCGGGAGGCCGATCCCCAACCCCCCTCCAGCCGGTACAGCATAAGGACCCAAAGATGAAGGCGGTACCCTACCCAGAGATCTCATCAACAGCTATGGGTCAGCAGAGAAATCTCCAGACTCGTGGCCTGGCCAATCAAGTTGCCCCCTTCACACACTGAATAGCATTTTTCCAACATCACCCTAAACATCAGTCAGCCTTCTTACTTTCCAGATTTCTTTACCAAGCTGTACAGTACTATTATTATAGATTTCTAAAGCAACAACAGTATATTCAGAACTTTAAGAGGAGACAGTACATTTACAATACAATTCAAGATGACTCAATACAATTTACTGATCCCCCAGTGCAGATGGGTGCACATACATTTGTCCCTTACTAGCCTTCCTTTTAAAAGGCTGTGCATCTTCGTTCACTCAACAAGATGTATACACAGGCAAGCTAACTTGTAGATCATAGAAATCTTCTCAACATGAAAGCTACAAAAATTGAAATACTATCAACATGCAAACCATCATGCAAAACAACGTAATATATATAATATATACCTGTAACTGTCTGTATCTTTTTGTTTTTATATATATAGATAGAAAGATATCTATCTATATATGTATTTTTATTTTCTGTCCGTAATAAATCTAAGAGTCTTTGAGTTGAATCAAATGGTCAAAAGTGAAACTGTCTAGAAAATTGATTCTTTCTACTCTTTTGTCAACTTTAACCAAAAGATTACAAGCCTGCCCACCACGACAAGGTAGACTCTTTTAGGGAAGGCCCTACACTAAACTACACTATGCTAACCTACTCAATGCTAGTCATCCTATTTTTAGTATTGGATACCTGTTTGAATTAGGCCCTATCCTATAACCTTCTTCCTGCTTTACAGATTTGTTTACTAAAATCCACATAAGAGCAATCCTTTCCTTACACAAAATAGACATCAGATTTGGAATGGCTGATACTGTTACAATATGGCGGGTGATGTGGTGGTCAGCAATGATCATCTTAAATTTCCTTTCACATTTTCCCCTTCTTTGATCATTGTTGAGCACTCTTCCATATAAATTCATCCACATTAGCCTGGAATAACGCAGGTGAAGTGTAAAAGATGGGAAGAGTCCCCGAGATGTGTCTATTACCTGATCAGATCTGTAGAGACACTAGGGGTATTGCCACCGATCTTCCACACATATTCTCACCTACTGATCCTCTAATGCAGATGGATGCACATACATTTGTCCCTTACTAGCCTACCAATTAAAAAGCAGTGTCCTTTCCTGTCTTCACACAGACTTAGACAGGTAAGTTCTCACATAGATCGGAGACAAGTCCCCGCCAGGAATGGAAAGGAATAGTACAAAGCCTTTAAACAATCATCCAGCTTTACAGAAGCTCACACTCTAACTAAATATGAAATAAGATGAATTCAGTGCTTCTTATTCTGGCCCAACTGGTGGCGTCCAGCTCCGGGTGGGTTCCAGGTGCAAACCAACATCCAGCTGCAAACTCCAGGTTTCTTTCACTAACCTGACACTGAGATTTGAGCGGGTTAAGTTGACATTCCTCCTATAGGTCCCTCCTTCAAGTAGCGGGAGGCCGATCCCCAACCCCCCTCCAGCCGGTATAGCATAAGGACCCAAAGATGAAGGCGGTACCCTACCCAGAGATCTCATCAACAGCTATGGGTCAGCAGAGAAATCTCCAGACTCGTGGCCTGGCCAATCAAGTTGCCCCCTTCACACACTGAATAGCATTTTTCCAACATCACCCTAAACATCAGTCAGCCTTCTTACTTTCCAGATTTCTTTACCAAGCTGTACAGTACTATTATTATGGATTTCTAAAGCAACAACAGTATATGCAGAACTTTAAAAGGAGACAGTACATTTACAATACAATTCAAGATGACTCAGTACAATTTACTGATCCCCCAGTGCAGATGGGTGCACATACATTTGTCCCTTACTAGCCTTCCTTTTAAAAGGCTGTGCATCTTCGTTCACTCAACAAGATGTATACACAGGCAAGCTAACTTGTAGATCATAGAAATCTTCTCAACATGAAAGCTACAAAAATTGAAATACTATCAACATGCAAACCATCATGCAAAACAACGTAATATATATAATATATACCTGTAACTGTCTGTATCTTTTTGTTTTTATATATATAGATAGAAAGATATCTATCTATATATGTATTTTTATTTTCTGTCCGTAATAAATCTAAGAGTCTTTGAGTTGAATCAAATGGTCAAAAGTGAAACTGTCTAGAAAATTGATTCTTTCTACTCTTTTGTCAACTTTAAACCAAAAGATTACAAGCCTGCCCACCACGACAAGGTAGACTCTTTTAGGGAAGGCCCTACACTAAACTACACTATGCTAACCTACTCAATGCTAGTCATCCTATCTTTAGTATTGGATACCTGTTTGAATTAGGCCCTATCCTATAACCTTCTTCCTGCTTTACAGATTTGTTTACTAAAATCCACATAAGAGCAATCCTTTCCTTACACAAAATAGACATCAGATTTGGAATGGCTGATACTGTTACAATATGGCGGGTGATGTGGTGGTCAGCAATGATCATCTTAAATTTCCTTACACATTTTCCCCTTCTTTGATCATTGTTGAGCACTCTTCCATATAAATTCATCCACATTAGCCTGAAATAACGCAGGTGAAGTGTAAAAGATGGGAAGAGTCCCCAAGATGTGTCTATTACCTGATCAGATCTGTAGAGACACTAGGGGTATTGCCACCGATCTTCCACACATATTCTCACCTACTGATCCTCTAATGCAGATGGATGCACATACATTTGTCCCTTACTAGCCTACCAATTAAAAGGCAGTGTCCTTTCCTGTCTTCACACAGACCTAGACAGGTAAGTTCTCATATAGATCGGAGACATGTCCCCGCCAGGAATGGAAAGGAATAGTACAAAGCCTTTAAACAATCATCCAGCTTTACAGAAGCTCACACTCTAACTAATTATGAAATAAGATGAATTCAGTGCTTCTTATTCTGGCCCAACTGGTGGCGTCCAGCTCCGGGTGGGTTCCAGGTGCAAACCAACATCCAGCTGCAAACTCCAGGTTTCTTTCACTAACCTGACACTGAGATTTGAGCGGGTTAAGTTGACATTCCTCCTGAAGGTCCCTCCTTCAAGTAGCGGGAGGCCGATCCCCAACCCCCCTCCAGCCGGTACAGCACAAGGACCCAAAGATGAAGGCGGTACCCTACCCAGAGATCTCATCAAAACTATGGGTCAACAGAGAAATCTCCAGACTCGTGGCCTGGCCAATCAAGTTGCCCCTTCACACACTAAATAGCATCTTTCCAACATCACCCTAAACATCAGTCAACCTTCTTACTTTCCAGCTTTCTTTACCAAGCTGTACAGTACTATTATTAAGGATTTCTTAAGCAACAACAGTATATGCAGAACTTTAAAAGGAGACAGTATATTTACAATACAATTCAAGATGACTCAATACAATTTACTAATCCCCCAGTGAAGATGGATGCAGATACATTTGTCCCTTACTAGCCTACCTTTTAAAAGGCCGTGTATCTTCATTCACTCAACAAGATGTATACACAGGCAAGCTAAATTGTAGATTTTAGAAATCTTCTCAACATGAAAACGAGAAAAATTAAAATACTACCAAGATGCAAACAAACATGCAAATCAACGTGATATATATTTAATATATACCTGTAACTGTCTGTATCTTTTTGTTTATATATATATAGAAAGATATCTATCTATATATGTATTTTTATTTTCTGTCCGTAATAAATCTAAGAGTCTTTTAGTTGAATCAAATGGTCAAAAGTGAAACTGTCTAGAGAATTGATTCTTTCTACTCTTTTGTCAATTTCAACCAAAAGATTACAAGCCTGCCCACCACGACAAGGTAGACTCTTTTAGGGCAGGCCCTACACTAAACTACACTATGCTAACCTACTCGATGCTAGTCATCCTATCTTTAGTAATGGATACCTGTTTGAATTAGGCCCTATCCTATAACCTTCCTTCTTGCTTTACAGATTTGTTTACTAAAATCTACATAAGAGCAATCCTTTTCTTACACAAAATAGACATCAGATTTGGAATGGCTGATACTGTTACAATATGGCGGGTGATGTGGTGGTCAGCAATGATCATCTTAAATTTCCTTACACATTTTCCCCTTCTTTGATCATTGTTGAGCACTCTTCCATATAAATTCATCCACATTAGCCTGACATAACGCAGGTGAAGTGTAAAAGATGGGAAGAGTCCCCAAGATGTGTCTATTACCTGATCAGATCTGTAGAGACACTAGGGGTATTGCCACCGATCTTCCACACATATTCTCACCTACTGATCCTCTAATGCAGATGGATGCACATACATTTGTCCCTTACTAGCCTACCAATTAAAAGGCAGTGTCCTTTCCTGTCTTCACACAGACCTAGACAGGTAAGTTCTCATATAGATCGGAGACATGTCCCCGCCAGGAATGGAAAGGAATAGTACAAAGCCTTTAAACAATCATCCAGCTTTACAGAAGCTCACACTCTAACTAATTATGAAATAAGATGAATTCAGTGCTTCTTATTCTGGCCCAACTGGTGGCATCCAGCTCCGGGTGGGTTCCAGGTGCAAACCAACATCCAGCTGCAAACTCCAGGTTTCTTTCACTAACCCGACACTGGGATTTGAGCGGGTTAAGTTGATATTCCTCCTGAAGGTCCCTCCTTCAAGTAGCGGGAGGCCGATCCCCAACCCCCCTCCAGCCGGTACAGCATAAGGACCCAAAGATGAAGGCGGTACCCTACCCAGAGATCTCATCAACAGCTATGGGTCAGCAGAGAAATCTCCAGACTCGTGGCCTGGCCAATCAAGTTGCCCCCTTCACACACTGAATAGCATTTTTCCAACATCACCCTAAACATCAGTCAGCCTTCTTACTTTCCAGATTTCTTTACCAAGCTGTACAGTACTATTATTATAGATTTCTAAAGCAACAACAGTATATGCAGAACTTTAAGAGGAGACAGTACATTTACAATACAATTCAAGATGACTCAATACAATTTACTGATCCCCCAGTGCAGATGGGTGCACATACATTTGTCCCTTACTAGCCTTCCTTTTAAAAGGCTGTGCATCTTCGTTCACTCAACAAGATGTATACACAGGCAAGCTAACTTGTAGATCATAGAAATCTTCTCAACATGAAAGCTACAAAAATTGAAATACTATCAACATGCAAACCATCATGCAAAACAACGTAATATATATAATATATACCTGTAACTGTCTGTATCTTTTTGTTTTTATATATATAGATAGAAAGATATCTATCTATATATGTATTTTTATTTTCTGTCCGTAATAAATCTAAGAGTCTTTGAGTTGAATCAAATGGTCAAAAGTGAAACTGTCTAGAAAATTGATTCTTTCTACTCTTTTGTCAACTTTAACCAAAAGATTACAAGCCTGCCCACCACGACAAGGTAGACTCTTTTAGGGAAGGCCCTACACTAAACTACACTATGCTAACCTACTCAATGCTAGTCATCCTATTTTTAGTATTGGATACCTGTTTGAATTAGGCCCTATCCTATAACCTTCTTCCTGCTTTACAGATTTGTTTACTAAAATCCACATAAGAGCAATCCTTTCCTTACACAAAATAGACATCAGATTTGGAATGGCTGATACTGTTACAATATGGCGGGTGATGTGGTGGTCAGCAATGATCATCTTAAATTTCCTTACACATTTTCCCCTTCTTTGATCATTGTTGAGCACTCTTCCATATAAATTCATCCACATTAGCCTGAAATAACGCAGGTGAAGTGTAAAAGATAGGAAGAGTCCCCAAGATGTGTCTATTACCTGATCAGATCTGTAGAGACACTAGGGGTATTGCCACCGATCTTCCACACATATTCTCACCTACTGATCCTCTAATGCAGACGGATGCACATACATTTGTCCCTTACTAGCCTACCAATTAAAAGGCAGTGTTCTTTCCTGTCTTCACACAGACCTAGACAGGTAAGTTCTCATATAGATCGGAGACATGTCCCCGCCAGGAATGGAAAGGAATAGTACAAAGCCTTTAAACAATCATCCAGCTTTACAGAAGCTCACACTCTAACTAATTATGAAATAAGATGAATTCAGTGCTTCTTATTCTGGCCCAACTGGTGGCGTCCAGCTCCGGGTGGGTTCCAGGTGCAAACCAACATCCAGCTGCAAACTCCAGGTTTCTTTCACTAACCCGACACTGAGATTTGAGCGGGTTAAGTTGACATTCCTCCTGAAGGTCCCTCCTTCAAGTAGCGGGAGGCCGATCCCCAACCCCCCTCCAGCCGGTACAGCATAAGGACCCAAAGATGAAGGCGGTACCCTACCCAGAGATCTCATCAACAGCTATGGGTCAGCAGAGAAATCTCCAGACTCGTGGCCTGGCCAATCAAGTTGCCCCCTTCACACACTGAATAGCATTTTTCCAACATCACCCTAAACATCAGTCAGCCTTCTTACTTTCCAGATTTCTTTACCAAGCTGTACAGTACTATTATTATAGATTTCTAAAGCAACAACAGTATATTCAGAACTTTAAGAGGAGACAGTACATTTACAATACAATTCAAGATGACTCAATACAATTTACTGATCCCCCAGTGCAGATGGGTGCACATACATTTGTCCCTTACTAGCCTTCCTTTTAAAAGGCTGTGCATCTTCGTTCACTCAACAAGATGTATACACAGGCAAGCTAACTTGTAGATCATAGAAATCTTCTCAACATGAAAGCTACAAAAATTGAAATACTATCAACATGCAAACCATCATGCAAAACAACGTAATATATATAATATATACCTGTAACTGTCTGTATCTTTTTGTTTTTATATATATAGATAGAAAGATATCTATCTATATATGTATTTTTATTTTCTGTCCGTAATAAATCTAAGAGTCTTTGAGTTGAATCAAATGGTCAAAAGTGAAACTGTCTAGAAAATTGATTCTTTCTACTCTTTTGTCAACTTTAACCAAAAGATTACAAGCCTGCCCACCACGACAAGGTAGACTCTTTTAGGGAAGGCCCTACACTAAACTACACTATGCTAACCTACTCAATGCTAGTCATCCTATTTTTAGTATTGGATACCTGTTTGAATTAGGCCCTATCCTATAACCTTCTTCCTGCTTTACAGATTTGTTTACTAAAATCCACATAAGAGCAATCCTTTCCTTACACAAAATAGACATCAGATTTGGAATGGCTGATACTGTTACAATATGGCGGGTGATGTGGTGGTCAGCAATGATCATCTTAAATTTCCTTTCACATTTTCCCCTTCTTTGATCATTGTTGAGCACTCTTCCATATAAATTCATCCACATTAGCCTGGAATAACGCAGGTGAAGTGTAAAAGATGGGAAGAGTCCCCGAGATGTGTCTATTACCTGATCAGATCTGTAGAGACACTAGGGGTATTGCCACCGATCTTCCACACATATTCTCACCTACTGATCCTCTAATGCAGATGGATGCACATACATTTGTCCCTTACTAGCCTACCAATTAAAAAGCAGTGTCCTTTCCTGTCTTCACACAGACTTAGACAGGTAAGTTCTCACATAGATCGGAGACAAGTCCCCGCCAGGAATGGAAAGGAATAGTACAAAGCCTTTAAACAATCATCCAGCTTTACAGAAGCTCACACTCTAACTAAATATGAAATAAGATGAATTCAGTGCTTCTTATTCTGGCCCAACTGGTGGCGTCCAGCTCCGGGTGGGTTCCAGGTGCAAACCAACATCCAGCTGCAAACTCCAGGTTTCTTTCACTAACCTGACACTGAGATTTGAGCGGGTTAAGTTGACATTCCTCCTATAGGTCCCTCCTTCAAGTAGCGGGAGGCCGATCCCCAACCCCCCTCCAGCCGGTATAGCATAAGGACCCAAAGATGAAGGCGGTACCCTACCCAGAGATCTCATCAACAGCTATGGGTCAGCAGAGAAATCTCCAGACTCGTGGCCTGGCCAATCAAGTTGCCCCCTTCACACACTGAATAGCATTTTTCCAACATCACCCTAAACATCAGTCAGCCTTCTTACTTTCCAGATTTCTTTACCAAGCTGTACAGTACTATTATTATGGATTTCTAAAGCAACAACAGTATATGCAGAACTTTAAAAGGAGACAGTACATTTACAATACAATTCAAGATGACTCAGTACAATTTACTGATCCCCCAGTGCAGATGGGTGCACATACATTTGTCCCTTACTAGCCTTCCTTTTAAAAGGCTGTGCATCTTCGTTCACTCAACAAGATGTATACACAGGCAAGCTAACTTGTAGATCATAGAAATCTTCTCAACATGAAAGCTACAAAAATTGAAATACTATCAACATGCAAACCATCATGCAAAACAACGTAATATATATAATATATACCTGTAACTGTCTGTATCTTTTTGTTTTTATATATATAGATAGAAAGATATCTATCTATATATGTATTTTTATTTTCTGTCCGTAATAAATCTAAGAGTCTTTGAGTTGAATCAAATGGTCAAAAGTGAAACTGTCTAGAAAATTGATTCTTTCTACTCTTTTGTCAACTTTAAACCAAAAGATTACAAGCCTGCCCACCACGACAAGGTAGACTCTTTTAGGGAAGGCCCTACACTAAACTACACTATGCTAACCTACTCAATGCTAGTCATCCTATCTTTAGTATTGGATACCTGTTTGAATTAGGCCCTATCCTATAACCTTCTTCCTGCTTTACAGATTTGTTTACTAAAATCCACATAAGAGCAATCCTTTCCTTACACAAAATAGACATCAGATTTGGAATGGCTGATACTGTTACAATATGGCGGGTGATGTGGTGGTCAGCAATGATCATCTTAAATTTCCTTACACATTTTCCCCTTCTTTGATCATTGTTGAGCACTCTTCCATATAAATTCATCCACATTAGCCTGAAATAACGCAGGTGAAGTGTAAAAGATGGGAAGAGTCCCCAAGATGTGTCTATTACCTGATCAGATCTGTAGAGACACTAGGGGTATTGCCACCGATCTTCCACACATATTCTCACCTACTGATCCTCTAATGCAGATGGATGCACATACATTTGTCCCTTACTAGCCTACCAATTAAAAGGCAGTGTCCTTTCCTGTCTTCACACAGACCTAGACAGGTAAGTTCTCATATAGATCGGAGACATGTCCCCGCCAGGAATGGAAAGGAATAGTACAAAGCCTTTAAACAATCATCCAGCTTTACAGAAGCTCACACTCTAACTAATTATGAAATAAGATGAATTCAGTGCTTCTTATTCTGGCCCAACTGGTGGCGTCCAGCTCCGGGTGGGTTCCAGGTGCAAACCAACATCCAGCTGCAAACTCCAGGTTTCTTTCACTAACCTGACACTGAGATTTGAGCGGGTTAAGTTGACATTCCTCCTGAAGGTCCCTCCTTCAAGTAGCGGGAGGCCGATCCCCAACCCCCCTCCAGCCGGTACAGCACAAGGACCCAAAGATGAAGGCGGTACCCTACCCAGAGATCTCATCAAAACTATGGGTCAACAGAGAAATCTCCAGACTCGTGGCCTGGCCAATCAAGTTGCCCCTTCACACACTAAATAGCATCTTTCCAACATCACCCTAAACATCAGTCAACCTTCTTACTTTCCAGCTTTCTTTACCAAGCTGTACAGTACTATTATTAAGGATTTCTTAAGCAACAACAGTATATGCAGAACTTTAAAAGGAGACAGTATATTTACAATACAATTCAAGATGACTCAATACAATTTACTAATCCCCCAGTGAAGATGGATGCAGATACATTTGTCCCTTACTAGCCTACCTTTTAAAAGGCCGTGTATCTTCATTCACTCAACAAGATGTATACACAGGCAAGCTAAATTGTAGATTTTAGAAATCTTCTCAACATGAAAACGAGAAAAATTAAAATACTACCAAGATGCAAACAAACATGCAAATCAACGTGATATATATTTAATATATACCTGTAACTGTCTGTATCTTTTTGTTTATATATATATAGAAAGATATCTATCTATATATGTATTTTTATTTTCTGTCCGTAATAAATCTAAGAGTCTTTTAGTTGAATCAAATGGTCAAAAGTGAAACTCTCTAGAGAATTGATTCTTTCTACTCTTTTGTCAATTTCAACCAAAAGATTACAAGCCTGCCCACCACGACAAGGTAGACTCTTTTAGGGCAGGCCCTACACTAAACTACACTATGCTAACCTACTCGATGCTAGTCATCCTATCTTTAGTAATGGATACCTGTTTGAATTAGGCCCTATCCTATAACCTTCCTTCTTGCTTTACAGATTTGTTTACTAAAATCTACATAAGAGCAATCCTTTTCTTACACAAAATAGACATCAGATTTGGAATGGCTGATACTGTTACAATATGGCGGGTGATGTGGTGGTCAGCAATGATCATCTTAAATTTCCTTACACATTTTCCCCTTCTTTGATCATTGTTGAGCACTCTTCCATATAAATTCATCCACATTAGCCTGACATAACGCAGGTGAAGTGTAAAAGATGGGAAGAGTCCCCAAGATGTGTCTATTACCTGATCAGATCTGTAGAGACACTAGGGGTATTGCCACCGATCTTCCACACATATTCTCACCTACTGATCCTCTAATGCAGATGGATGCACATACATTTGTCCCTTACTAGCCTACCAATTAAAAGGCAGTGTCCTTTCCTGTCTTCACACAGACCTAGACAGGTAAGTTCTCATATAGATCGGAGACATGTCCCCGCCAGGAATGGAAAGGAATAGTACAAAGCCTTTAAACAATCATCCAGCTTTACAGAAGCTCACACTCTAACTAATTATGAAATAAGATGAATTCAGTGCTTCTTATTCTGGCCCAACTGGTGGCGTCCAGCTCCGGGTGGGTTCCAGGTGCAAACCAACATCCAGCTGCAAACTCCAGGTTTCTTTCACTAACCTGACACTGAGATTTGAGCGGGTTAAGTTGACATTCCTCCTGAAGGTCCCTCCTTCAAGTAGCGGGAGGCCGATCCCCAACCCCCCTCCAGCCGGTACAGCATAAGGACCCAAAGATGAAGGTGGTACCCTACCCAGAGATCTCATCAACAGCTATGGGTCAGCAGAGAAATCTCCAGACTCGTGGCCTGGCCAATCAAGTTGCCCCCTTCACACACTGAATAGCATTTTTCCAACATCACCCTAAACATCAGTCAGCCTTCTTACTTTCCAGATTTCTTTACCAAGCTGTACAGTACTATTATTATGGATTTCTAAAGCAACAACAGTATATGCAGAACTTTAAAAGGAGACAGTACATTTACAATACAATTCAAGATGACTCAATACAATTTACTGATCCCCCAGTGCAGATGGGTGTACATACATTTGTCCCTTACTAGCCTACCTTTTAAAAGGCTGTGAATCTTCGTTCACTCAACAAGATGTATACACAGGCAAGCTAACTTGTAGATCATAGAAATCTTCTCAACATGAAAGCTACAAAAATTGAAATACTATCAACATGCAAACCATCATGCAAAACAACGTAATATATATAATATATACCTGTAACTGTCTGTATCTTTTTGTTTTTATATATATATAGATAGAAAGATATCTATCTATATATGTATTTTTATTTTCTGTCCGTAATAAATCTAAGAGTCTTTGAGTTGAATCAAATGGTCAAAAGTGAAACTGTCTAGAGAATTGATTCTTTCTACTCTTTTGTCAACTTTAACCAAAAGATTACAAGCCTGCCCACCACGACAAGGTAGACTCTTTTAGGGAAGGCCCTACACTAAACTACACTATGCTAACCTACTCAATGCTAGTCATCCTATCTTTAGTATTGGATACCTGTTTGAATTAGGCCCTATCCTATAACCTTCTTCCTGCTTTACAGATTTGTTTACTAAAATCTACATAAGAGCAATCCTTTCCTTACACAAAATAGACATCAGATTTTGAATGGCTGATACTGTTACAATATGGCGGGTGATGTGGTGGTCAGCAATGATCATCTTAATTTCCTTACACATTTTCCCCTTCTTTGATCATTGTTGAGCACTCTTCCATATAAATTCATCCACATTAGCCTGGAATAACGCAGATGAAGTGTAAAAGATGGGAAGAGTCCCCAAGATGTGTCTATTACCTGATCAGATCTGTAGAGACACTAGGGGTATTGCCACCGATCTTCCACACATATTCTCACCTACTGATCCTCTAATGCAGATGGATGCACATACATTTGTCCCTTACTAGCCTACCAATTAAAAGGCAGTGTCCTTTCCTGTCTTCACACAGACCTAGACAGGTAAGTTCTCATATAGATCGGAGACATGTCCCCGCCAGGAATGGAAAGGAATAGTACAAAGCCTTTAAACAATCATCCAGCTTTACAGAAGCTCACACTCTAACTAATTATGAAATAAGATGAATTCAGTGCTTCTTATTCTGGCCCAACTGGTGGCGTCCAGCTCCGGGTGGGTTCCAGGTGCAAACCAACATCCAGCTACAAACTCCAGGTTTCTTTCACTAACCTGACACTGAGATTTGAGCGGGTTAAGTTGACATTCCTCCTGAAGGTCCCTCCTTCAAGTAGCGGGAGGCCGATCCCCAACCCCCCTCCAGCCGGTACAGCATAAGGACCCAAAGATGAAGGCGGTACCCTACCCAGAGATCTCATCAACAGCTATGGGTTAGCAGAGAAATCTCCAGACTCGTGGCCTGGCCAATCAAGTTGCCCCCTTCACACACTGAATAGCATTTTTCCAACATCACCCTAAACATCAGTCAGCCTTCTTACTTTCCAGATTTCTTTACCAAGCTGTACAGTACTATTATTATAGATTTCTAAAGCAACAACAATATATGCAGAACTTTAAAAGGAGACAGTACATTTACAATACAATTCAAGATGACTCAATACAATTTACTGATCCCCCAGTGCAGATGGGTGCACATACATTTGTCCCTTACTAGCCTTCCTTTTAAAAGGCTGTGCATCTTCGTTCACTCAACAAGATGTATACACAGGCAAGCTAACTTGTAGATCATAGAAATCTTCTCAACATGAAAGCTACAAAAATTGAAATACTATCAACATGCAAACCATCATGCAAAACAACGTAATATATATAATATATACCTGTAACTGTCTGTATCTTTTTGTTTTTATATATATAGATAGAAAGATATCTATCTATATATGTATTTTTATTTTCTGTCCGTAATAAATCTAAGAGTCTTTGAGTTGAATCAAATGGTCAAAAGTGAAACTGTCTAGAGAATTGATTCTTTCTACTCTTTTGTCAACTTTAACCAAAAGATTACAAGCCTGCCCACCACGACAAGGTAGACTCTTTTAGGGAAGGCCCTACACTAAACTACACTATGCTAACCTACTCAATGCTAGTCATCCTATCTTTAGTATTGGATACCTGTTTGAATTAGGCCCTATCCTATAACCTTCTTCCTGCTTTACAGATTTGTTTACTAAAATCTACATAAGAGCAATCCTTTCCTTACACAAAATAGACATCAGATTTTGAATGGCTGACACTGTTACAATATGGCGGCTGATGTGGTGGTCAGCAATGATCATCTTAATTTCCTTACACATTTTCCCCTTCTTTGATCATTGTTGAGCACTCTTCCATATAAATTCATCCACATTAGCCTGGAATAACGCAGGTGAAGTGTAAAAGATGGGAAGAGTCCCCAAGATGTGTCTATTACCTCATTAGATCTGTAGAGACACTAGGGGTATTGCCACCGATCTTCCACACACATATTCTCACCTACTGATCCTCTAATGCAGATGGATGCACATACATTTGTCCCTTACTAGCCTACCAATTAAAAGGCAGTGTCCTTTCCTGTCTTCACACAGACTTAGACAGGTAAGTTCTCATATAGATCGGAGACATGTCCCCGCCAGGAATGGAAAGGAATAGTACAAAGCCTTTAAACAATCATCCAGCTTTACAAAAGCTCACACTCTAACTAAATATGAAATAAGATGAATTCAGTGCTTCTTATTCTGGCCCAACTGGTGGCGTCCAGCTCTGGGTGGGTTCCAGGTGCAAACCAACATCCAGCTGCAAACTCCAGGTTTCTTTCACTAACCTGACACTGAGATTTGAGTGGGTTAAGTTGACATTCCTCCTGAAGGTCCCTCCTTCAAGTAGCGGGAGGCCGATCCCCAACCCCCCTCCAGCCAGTACAGCACAAGGACCCAAAGATGAAGGCGGTACCCTACCCAGAGATCTCATCAAAACTATGGGTCAACAGAGAAATCTCCAGACTCGTGGCCTGGCCAATCAAGTTGCCCCCTTCACACACTAAATAGCATCTTTCCAACATCACCCTAAACATCAGTCAACCTTATTACTTTCCAGATTTCTTTACCAAGCTGTACAGTACTATTATTAAGGATTTCTTAAGCAACAACAGTATATGCAGAACTTTAAAAGGAGACAGTATATTTACAATACAATTCAAGATGACTCAATACAATTTACTAATCCCCCAGTGAAGATGGATGCAGATACATTTGTCCCTTACTAGCCTACCTTTTAAAAGGCCGTGTATCTTCATTCACTCAACAAGATGTATACACAGGCAAGCTAAATTGTAGATTATAGAAATCTTCTCAACATGAAAACGAGAAAAATTAAAATACTACCAACATGCAAACAAACATGCAAACCAACGTGATATATATATAATATATACCTGTAACTGTCTGTATCTTTTTGTTTATATATATATAGAAAGATAGCTATCTATATATGTATTTTTATTTTCTGTCCGTAATAAATCTAAGAGTCTTTTAGTTGAATCAAATGGTCAAAAGTGAAACTGTCTAGAGAATTGATTCTTTCTACTCTTTTGTCAATTTTAACCAAAAGATTACAAGCCTGCCCACCACGACAAGGTAGACTCTTTTAGGGCAGGCCCTACACTAAACTACACTATGCTAACCTACTCGATGCTAGTCATCCTATCTTTAGTATTGGATACCTGTTTGAATTAGGCCCTATCCTATAACCTTCCTTCTTGCTTTACAGATTTGTTTACTAAAATCTACATAAGAGCAATCCTTTTCTTACACAAAATAGACATCAGATTTGGAATGGCTGATACTGTTACAATATGGCGGGTGATGTGGTGGTCAGCAATGATCATCTTAAATTTCCTTACACATTTTCCCCTTCTTTGATCATTGTTGAGCACTCTTCCATATAAATTCATCCACATTAGCCTGAAATAACGCAGGTGAAGTGTAAAAGATGGGAAGAGTCCCCAAGATGTGTCTATTACCTGATCAGATCTGTAGAGACACTAGGGGAATTGCCACCGATCTTCCACACATATTCTCACCTACTGATCCTCTAATGCAGATGGATGCACATACATTTGTCCCTTACTAGCCTACCAATTAAAAGGCAGTGTCCTTTCCTGTCTTCACACAGACCTAGACAGGTAAGTTCTCATATAGATCGGAGAAATGTCCCCGCCAGGAATGGAAAGGAATAGTACAAAGCCTTTAAACAATCATCCAGCTTTACAGAAGCTCACACTCTAACTAATTATGAAATAAGATGAATTCAGTGCTTCTTATTCTGGCCCAACTGGTGGCGTCCAGCTCCGGGTGGGTTCCAGGTGCAAACCAACATCCAGCTGCAAACTCCAGGTTTCTTTCACTAACCTGACACTGAGATTTGAGCAGGTTAAGTTGACATTCCTCCTGAAGGTCCCTCCTTCAAGTAGCGGGAGGCCGATCCCCAACCCCCCTCCAGCCGGTACAGCATAAGGACCCAAAGATGAAGGCGGTACCCTACCCAGAGATCTCATCAACAGCTATGGGTCAGCAGAGAAATCTCCAGACTCGTGGCCTGGCCAATCAAGTTGCCCCCTTCACACACTGAATAGCATTTTTCCAACATCACCCTAAACATCAGTCAGCCTTCTTACTTTCCAGATTTCTTTACCAAGCTGTACAGTACTATTATTATAGATTTCTAAAGCAACAACAGTATATGCAGAACTTTAAAAGGAGACAGTACATTTACAATACAATTCAAGATGACTCAATACAATTTACTGATCCCCCAGTGCAGATGGGTGCACATACATTTGTCCCTTACTAGCCTTCCTTTTAAAAGGCTGTGCATCTTCGTTCACTCAACAAGATGTATACACAGGCAAGCTAACTTGTAGATCATAGAAATCTTCTCAACATGAAAGCTACAAAAATTGAAATACTATCAACATGCAAACCATCATGCAAAACAACGTAATATATATAATATATACCTGTAACTGTCTGTATCTTTTTGTGTTTATATATATAGATAGAAAGATATCTATCTATATATGTATTTTTATTTTCTGTCCGTAATAAATCTAAGAGTCTTTGAGTTGAATCAAATGGTCAAAAGTGAAACTGTCTAGAGAATTGATTCTTTCTACTCTTTTGTCAACTTTAACCAAAAGATTACAAGCCTGCCCACCACGACAAGGTAGACTCTTTTAGGGAAGGCCCTACACTAAACTACACTATGCTAACCTACTCAATGCTAGTCATCCTATCTTTAGTATTGGATACCTGTTTGAATTAGGCCCTATCCTATAACCTTCTTTCTGCTTTACAGATTTGTTTTCTAAAATCCACATAAGAGCAATCCTTTCCTTACACAAAATAGACATCAGATTTGGAATGGCTGATACTGTTACAATATGGCGGGTGATGTGGTGGTCAGCAATGATCATCTTAAATTTCCTTACACATTTTCCCCTTCTTTGATCATTGTTGAGCACTCTTCCATATAAATTCATCCACATTAGCCTGAAATAACGCAGGTGAAGTGTAAAAGATGGGAAGAGTCCCCAAGATGTGTCTATTACCTGATCAGATCTGTAGAGACACTAGGGGAATTGCCACCGATCTTCCACACATATTCTCACCTACTGATCCTCTAATGCAGATGGATGCACATACATTTGTCCCTTACTAGCCTACCAATTAAAAGGCAGTGTCCTTTCCTGTCTTCACACAGACCTAGACAGGTAAGTTCTCATATAGATCGGAGAAATGTCCCCGCCAGGAATGGAAAGGAATAGTACAAAGCCTTTAAACAATCATCCAGCTTTACAGAAGCTCACACTCTAACTAATTATGAAATAAGATGAATTCAGTGCTTCTTATTCTGGCCCAACTGGTGGCGTCCAGCTCCGGGTGGGTTCCAGGTGCAAACCAACATCCAGCTGCAAACTCCAGGTTTCTTTCACTAACCTGACACTGAGATTTGAGCAGGTTAAGTTGACATTCCTCCTGAAGGTCCCTCCTTCAAGTAGCGGGAGGCCGATCCCCAACCCCCCTCCAGCCGGTACAGCATAAGGACCCAAAGATGAAGGCGGTACCCTACCCAGAGATCTCATCAACAGCTATGGGTCAGCAGAGAAATCTCCAGACTCGTGGCCTGGCCAATCAAGTTGCCCCCTTCACACACTGAATAGCATTTTTCCAACATCACCCTAAACATCAGTCAGCCTTCTTACTTTCCAGATTTCTTTACCAAGCTGTACAGTACTATTATTATAGATTTCTAAAGCAACAACAGTATATGCAGAACTTTAAAAGGAGACAGTACATTTACAATACAATTCAAGATGACTCAATACAATTTACTGATCCCCCAGTGCAGATGGGTGCACATACATTTGTCCCTTACTAGCCTTCCTTTTAAAAGGCTGTGCATCTTCGTTCACTCAACAAGATGTATACACAGGCAAGCTAACTTGTAGATCATAGAAATCTTCTCAACATGAAAGCTACAAAAATTGAAATACTATCAACATGCAAACCATCATGCAAAACAACGTAATATATATAATATATACCTGTAACTGTCTGTATCTTTTTGTGTTTATATATATAGATAGAAAGATATCTATCTATATATGTATTTTTATTTTCTGTCCGTAATAAATCTAAGAGTCTTTGAGTTGAATCAAATGGTCAAAAGTGAAACTGTCTAGAGAATTGATTCTTTCTACTCTTTTGTCAACTTTAACCAAAAGATTACAAGCCTGCCCACCACGACAAGGTAGACTCTTTTAGGGAAGGCCCTACACTAAACTACACTATGCTAACCTACTCAATGCTAGTCATCCTATCTTTAGTATTGGATACCTGTTTGAATTAGGCCCTATCCTATAACCTTCTTTCTGCTTTACAGATTTGTTTTCTAAAATCCACATAAGAGCAATCCTTTCCTTACACAAAATAGACATCAGATTTGGAATGGCTGATACTGTTACAATATGGCGGGTGATGTGGTGGTCAGCAATGATCATCTTAAATTTCCTTACACATTTTCCCCTTCTTTGATCATTGTTGAGCACTCTTCCATATAAATTCATCCACATTAGCCTGAAATAACGCAGGTGAAGTGTAAAAGATGGGAAGAGTCCCCAAGATGTGTCTATTACCTGATCAGATCTGTAGAGACACTAGGGGTATTGCCACCGATCTTCCACACATATTCTCACCTACTGATCCTCTAATGCAGATGGATGCATATACATTTGTCCCTTACTAGCCTACCAATTAAAAGGCAGTGTCCTTTCCTGTCTTCACACAGACCTAGACAGGTAAGTTCTCATATAGATCGGAGACATGTCCCCGCCAGGAATGGAAAGGAATAGTACAAAGCCTTTAAACAATCATCCAGCTTTACAGAAGCTCACACTCTAACTAATTATGAAATAAGATGAATTTAGTGCTTCTTATTCTGGCCCAACTGGTGGCGTCCAGCTCCGGGTGGGTTCCAGGTGCAAACCAACATCCAGCTGCAAACTCCAGGTTTCTTTCACTAACCTGACACTGAGATTTGAGCGGGTTAAGTTGACATTCCTCCTGAAGGTCCCTCCTTCAAGTAGCGGGAGGCCGATCCCCAACCCCCCTCCAGCCGGTACAGCATAAGGACCCAAAGATGAAGGCGGTACCCTACCCAGAGATCTCATCAACAGCTATGGGTCAGCAGAGAAATCTCCAGACTCGTGGCCTGGCCAATCAAGTTGCCCCCTTCACACACTGAATAGCATTTTTCCAACATCACCCTAAACATCAGTCAGCCTTCTTACGTTCCAGATTTCTTTACCAAGCTGTACAGTACTATTATTATAGATTTCTAAAGCAACAACAGTATATGCAGAACTTTAAGAGGAGACAGTACATTTACAATACAATTCAAGATGACTCAATACAATTTACTGATCCCCCAGTGCAGATGGGTGCACATACATTTGTCCCTTACTAGCCTTCCTTTTAAAAGGCTGTGCATCTTCGTTCACTCAACAAGATGTATACACAGGCAAGCTAACTTGTAGATCATAGAAATCTTCTCAACATGAAAGCTACAAAAATTGAAATACAATCAACATGCAAACCATAATGCAAAACAACGTAATATATATAATATATACCTGTAACTGTCTGTATCTTTTTGTTTTTATATATATAGATAGAAAGATATCATCTATATATGTATTTTTATTTTCTGTCCGTAATAAATCTAAGAGTCTTTGAGTTGAATCAAATGGTCAAAAGTGAAACTGTCTAGAGAATTGATTCTTTCTACTCTTTTGTCAACTTTAACCAAAAGATTACAAGCCTGCCCACCACGACAAGGTAGACTCTTTTAGGGAAGGCCCTACACTAAACTACACTATGCTAACCTACTCAATGCTAGTCATCCTATCTTTAGTATTGGATACCTGTTTGAATTAGGCCCTATCCTATAACCTTCTTCCTGCTTTACAGATTTGATTACTAAAATCTACATAAGAGCAATCCTTTCCTTACACAAAATAGACATCAGATTTGGAATGGCTGATACTGTTACAATATGGCGGGTGATGTGGTGGTCAGCAATGATCATCTTAATTTCCTTACACATTTTCCCCTTCTTTGATCATTGTTGAGCACTCTTCCATATAAATTCATCCACATTAGCCTGGAATAACGCAGGTGAAGTGTAAAAGATGGGAAGAGTCCCCAAGATGTGTCTATTACCTGATTAGATCTGTAGAGACACTAGGGGTATTGCCACCGATCTTCCACACATATTCTCACCTACTGATCCTCTAATGCAGATGGATGCACATACATTTGTCCCTTACTAGCCTACCAATTAAAAGGCAGTGTACTTTCCTGTCTTCACACAGACTTAGACAGGTAAGTTCTCATATAGATCGGAGACATGTCCCCGCCAAGAATGGAAAGGAATAGTACAAAGCCTTTAAACAATCATCTAGCTTTACAAAAGCTCACACTCTAACTAAATATGAAATAAGATGAATTCAGTGCTTCTTATTCTGGCCCAACTGGTGGCGTCCAGCTCCGGGTGGGTTCCAGGTGCAAACCAACATCCAGCTGCAAACTCCAGGTTTCTTTCACTAACCTGACACTGAGATTTGAGCGGGTTAAGTTGACATTCCTCCTGAAGGTCCCTCCTTCAAGTAGCGGGAGGCCGATCCCCAACCCCCCTCCAGCCGGTACAGCACAAGGACCCAAAGATGAAGGCGGTACCCTACCCAGAGATCTCATCAAAACTATGGGTCAACAGAGAAATCTCCAGACTCGTGGCCTGGCCAATCAAGTTGCCCCCTTCACACACTAAATAGCATTTTTCCAACATCACCCTAAACATCAGTCAGCCTTCTTACTTTCCAGATTTCTTTACCAAGCTGTACAGTACTATTATTAAGGATTTCTTAAGCAACAACAGTATATGCAGAACTTTAAAAGGAGACAGTATATTTACAATACAATTCAAGATGACTCAATACAATTTACTGATCCCCCAGTGCAGATGGGTGCACATACATTTGTCCCTTACTAGCCTTCCTTTTAAAAGGCTGTGCATCTTCGTTCACTCAACAAGATGTATACACAGGCAAGCTAACTTGTAGATCATAGAAATCTTCTCAACATGAAAGCTACAAAAATTGAAATACTATCAACATGCAAACCATCATGCAAAACAACGTAATATATATAATATATACCTGTAACTGTCTGTATCTTTTTGTTTTTATATATATAGATAGAAAGATATCTATCTATATATGTATTTTTATTTTCTGTCCGTAATAAATCTAAGAGTCTTTGAGTTGAATCAAATGGTCAAAAGTGAAACTGTCTAGAGAATTGATTCTTTCTACTCTTTTGTCAACTTTAACCAAAAGATTACAAGCCTGCCCACCACGACAAGGTAGACTCTTTTACGGAAGGCCCTACACTAAACTACACTATGCTAACCTACTCAATGCTAGTCATCCTATCTTTAGTATTGGATACCTGTTTGAATTAGGCCCTATCCTATAACCTTCTTCCTGCTTTACAGATTTGTTTACTAAAATCCACATAAGAGCAATCCTTTCCTTACACAAAATAGACATCAGATTTGGAATGGCTGATACTGTTACAATATGGCGGGTGATTTGGTGGTCAGCAATGATCATCTTATATTTCCTTACACATTTTCCCCTTCTTTGATCATTGTTGAGCACTCTTCCATATGAATTCATCCACATTAGCCTGAAATAACGCAGGTGAAGTGTAAAAGATGGGAAGAGTCCCCAAGATGTGTCTATTACCTGATCAGATCTGTAGAGACACTAGGGGTATTGCCACCGATCTTCCACACATATTCTCACCTACTGATCCTCTAATGCAGATGGATGCACATACATTTGTCCCTTACTAGCCTACCAATTAAAAGGCAGTGTCCTTTCCTGTCTTCACACAGACCTAGACAGGTAAGTTCTCATATAGATCGGAGACATGTCCCCGCCAGGAATGGAAAGGAATAGTACAAAGCCTTTAAACAATCATCCAGCTTTACAAAAGCTCACACTCTAACTAAATATGAAATAAGATGAATTCAGTGCTTCTTATTCTGGCCCAACTGGTGGCGTCCAGCTCCGGGTGGGTTCCAGGTGCAAACCAACATCCAGCTGCAAACTCCAGGTTTCTTTCACTAACCTGACACTGAGATTTGAGCGGGTTAAGTTGACATTCCTCCTGAAGGTCCCTCCTTCAAGTAGCGGGAGGCCGATCCCCAACCCCCCTCCAGCCGGTACAGCATAAGGACCCAAAGATGAAGGCGGTACCCCACCCAGAGATCTCATCAACAGCTATGGGTCAGCAGAGAAATCTCCAGACTCGTGGCCTGGCCAATCAAGTTGCCCCCTTCACACACTGAATAGCATTTTTCCAACATCACCCTAAACATCAGTCAGCCTTCTTACTTTCCAGATTTCTTTACCAAGCTGTACAGTACTATTATTATGGATTTCTAAAGCAACAACAGTATATGCAGAACTTTAAAAGGAGACAGTACATTTACAATACAATTCAAGATGACTCAATACAATTTACTGATCCCCCAGTGCAGATGGGTGCACATACATTTGTCCCTTACTAGCCTTCCTTTTAAAAGGCTGTGCATCTTCGTTCACTCAACAAGATGTATACACAGGCAAGCTAACTTGTAGATCATAGAAATCTTCTCAACATGAAAGCTACAAAAATTGAAATACTATCAACATGCAAACCATCATGCAAAACAACGTAATATATATAATATATACCTGTAACTGTCTGTATCTTTTTGTTTTTATATATATAGATAGAAAGATATCTATCTATATATGTATTTTTATTTTCTGTCCGTAATAAATCTAAGAGTCTTTGAGTTGAATCAAATGGTCAAAAGTGAAACTGTCTAGAGAATTGATTCTTTCTACTCTTTTGTCAACTTTAACCAAAAGATTACAAGCCTGCCCACCACGACAAGGTAGACTCTTTTAGGGAAGGCCCTACACTAAACTACACTATGCTAACCTACTCAATGCTAGTCATCCTATCTTTAGTATTGGATACCTGTTTGAATTAGGCCCTATCCTATAACCGTCTTCCTGCTTTACAGATTTGTTTACTAAAATCCACATAAGAGCAATCCTTTCCTTACACAAAATAGACATCAGATTTGGAATGGCTGATACTGTTACAATATGGCGGGTGATGTGGTGGTCAGCAATGATCATCTTAAATTTCCTTACACATTTTCCCCTTCTTTGATCATTGTTGAGCACTCTTCCATATAAATTCATCCACATTAGCCTGAAATAACGCAGGTGAAGTGTAAAAGATGGGAAGAGTCCCCAAGATGTGTCTATTACCTGATCAGATCTGTAGAGACACTAGGGGTATTGCCACCGATCTTCCACACATATTCTCACCTACTGATCCTCTAATGCAGATGGATGCACATACATTTGTCCCTTACTAGCCTACCAATTAAAAGGCAGTGTCCTTTCCTGTCTTCACACAGACCTAGACAGGTAAGTTCTCATATAGATCGGAGACATGTCCCCGCCAGGAATGGAAAGGAATAGTACAAAGCCTTTAAACAATCATCCAGCTTTACAGAAGCTCACACTCTAACTAATTATGAAATAAGATGAATTCAGTGCTTCTTATTCTGGCCCAACTGGTGGCGTCCAGCTCCGGGTGGGTTCCAGGTGCAAACCAACATCCAGCTGCAAACTCCAGGTTTCTTTCACTAACCTGACACTGAGATTTGAGCGGGTTAAGTTGACATTCCTCCTGAAGGTCCCTCCTTCAAGTAGCGGGAGGCCGATCCCCAACCCCCCTCCAGCCGGTACAGCATAAGGACCCAAAGATGAAGGCGGTACCCTACCCAGAGATCTCATCAACAGCTATGGGTCAGCAGAGAAATCTCCAGACTCGTGGCCTGGCCAATCAAGTTGCCCCCTTCACACACTGAATAGCATTTTTCCAACATCACCCTAAACATCAGTCAGCCTTCTTACTTTCCAGATTTCTTTACCAAGCTGTACAGTACTATTATTATAGATTTCTAAAGCAACAACAGTATATGCAGAACTTTAAGAGGAGACAGTACATTTACAATACAATTCAAAATGACTCAATACAATTTACTGATCCCCCAGTGCAGATGGGTGCACATACATTTGTCCCTTACTAGCCTTCCTTTTAAAAGGTTGTGCATCTTCGTTCACTCAACAAGATGTATACACAGGCAAGCTAACTTGTAGATCATAGAAATCTTCTCAACATGAAAACGAGAAAAATTAAAATACTACCAACATGCAAACAAACATGCAAACCAACGTGATATATATATAATATATACCTGTAACTGTCTGTATCTTTTTGTTTATATATATATAGAAAGATAGCTATCTATATATGTATTTTTATTTTCTGTCCGTAATAAATCTAAGAGTCTTTTAGTTGAATCAAATGGTCAAAAGTGAAACTGTCTAGAGAATTGATTCTTTCTACTCTTTTGTCAATTTTAACCAAAAGATTACAAGCCTGCCCACCACGACAAGGTAGACTCTTTTAGGGCAGGCCCTACACTAAACTACACTATGCTAACCTACTCGATGCTAGTCATCCTATCTTTAGTATTGGATACCTGTTTGAATTAGGCCCTATCCTATAACCTTCCTTCTTGCTTTACAGATTTGTTTACTAAAATCTACATAAGAGCAATCCTTTTCTTACACAAAATAGACATCAGATTTGGAATGGCTGATACTGTTACAATATGGCGGGTGATGTGGTGGTCAGCATTGATCATCTTAAATTTCATTACACATTTTCCCCTTCTTTGATCATTGTTGAGCACTCTTCCATATAAATTCATCCACATTAGCCTGAAATAACGCAGGTGAAGTGTAAAAGATGGGAAGAGTCCCCAAGATGTGTCTATTACCTGATCAGATCTGTAGAGACACTAGGGGTATTGCCACCGATCTTCCACACATATTCTCACCTACTGATCCTCTAATGCAGATGGATGCACATACATTTGTCCCTTACTAGCCTACCAATTAAAAGGCAGTGTCCTTTCCTGTCTTCACACAGACCTAGACAGGTAAGTTCTCATATAGATCGGAGACATGTCCCCGCCAGGAATGGAAAGGAATAGTACAAAGCCTTTAAACAATCATCCAGGTTTACAGAAGCTCACACTCTAACTAATTATGAAATAAGATGAATTCAGTGCTTCTTATTCTGGCCCAACTGGTGGCGTCCAGCTCCGGGTGGGTTCCAGGTGCAAACCAACATCCAGCTGCAAACTCCAGGTTTCTTTCACTAACCTGACACTGAGATTTGAGCGGGTTAAGTTGACATTCCTCCTGAAGGTCCCTCCTTCAAGTAGCGGGAGGCCGATCCCCAACCCCCCTCCAGCCGATACAGCATAAGGACCCAAAGATGAAGGCGGTACCCTACCCAGAGATCTCATCAACAGCTATGGGTCAGCAGAGAAATCTCCAGACTCGTGGCCTGGCCAATCAAGTTGCCCCCTTCACACACTGAATAGCATTTTTCCAACATCACCCTAAACATCAGTCAGCCTTCTTACTTTCCAGATTTCTTTACCAAGCTGTACAGTACTATTATTATGGACTTCTAAAGCAACAACAGTATATGCAGAACTTTAAAAGGAGACAGTACATTTACAATACAATTCAAGATGACTCAATACAATTTACTGATCCCCCAGTGCAGATGGGTGCACATACATTTGTCCCTTACTAGCCTACCTTTTAAAAGGCTGTGCATCTTCGTTCACTCAACAAGATGTATACACAGGCAAGCTAACTTGTAGATCATAGAAATCTTCTCAACATGAAAGCTACAAAAATTGAAATACTATCAACATGCAAACCATCATGCAAAACAACGTAATATATATAATATATACCTGTAACTGTCTGTATCTTTTTGTTTTTATATATATAAAGATAGAAAGATATCTATCTATATATGTATTTTTATTTTCTGTCCGTAATAAATCTAAGAGTCTTTGAGTTGAATCAAATGGTCAAAAGTGAAACTGTCTAGAGAATTGATTCTTTCTACTCTTTTGTCAACTTTAACCAAAAGATTACAAGCCTGCCCACCACGACAAGGTAGACTCCTTTAGGGAAGGCCCTACACTAAACTACACTATGCTAACCTACTCAATGCTAGTCATCCTATCTTTAGTATTGGATACCTGTTTGAATTAGGCCCTATCCTATAACCTTCTTCCTGCTTTACAGATTTGATTACTAAAATCTACATAAGAGCAATCCTTTCCTTACACAAAATAGACATCAGATTTGGAATGGCTGATACTGTTACAATATGGCGGGTGATGTGGTGGTCAGCAATGATCATCTTAATTTCCTTACACATTTTCCCCTTCTTTGATCATTGTTGAGCACTCTTCCATATAAATTCATCCACATTAGCCTGGAATAACGCAGGTGAAGTGTAAAAGATGGGAAGAGTCCCCAAGATGTGTCTATTACCTGATTAGATCTGTAGAGACACTAGGGGTATTGCCACCGATCTTCCACACATATTCTCACCTACTGATCCTCTAATGCAGATGGATGCACATACATTTGTCCCTTACTAGCCTACCAATTAAAAGGCAGTGTCCTTTCCTGTCTTCACACAGACTTAGACAGGTAAGTTCTCATATAGATCGGAGACATGTCCCCGCCAAGAATGGAAAGGAATAGTACAAAGCCTTTAAACAATCATCCAGCTTTACAAAAGCTCACACTCTAACTAAATATGAAATAAGATGAATTCAGTGCTTCTTATTCTGGCCCAACTGGTGGCGTCCAGCTCCGGGTGGGTTCCAGGTGCAAACCAACATCCAGCTGCAAACTCCAGGTTTCTTTCACTAACCTGACACTGAGATTTGAGCGGGTTAAGTTGACATTCCTCCTGAAGGTCCCTCCTTCAAGTAGCGGGAGGCCGATCCCCAACCCCCCTCCAGCCGGTACAGCACAAGGACCCAAAGATGAAGGCGGTACCCTACCCAGAGATCTCATCAAAACTATGGGTCAACAGAGAAATCTCCAGACTCGTGGCCTGGCCAATCAAGTTGCCCCCTTCACACACTAAATAGCATCTTTCCAACATCACCCTAAAGATCAGTCAACCTTCTTACTTTCCAGATTTCTTTACCAAGCTGTACAGTACTATTATTAAGGATTTCTTAAGCAACAACAGTATATGCAGAACTTTAAAAGGAGACAGTATATTTACAATACAATTCAAGATGACTCAATACAATTTACTAATCCCCCAGTGAAGATGGATGCAGATACATTTGTCCCTTACTAGCCTACCTTTTAAAAGGCCGTGTATCTTCATTCACTCAACAAGATGTATACACAGGCAAGCTAAATTGTAGATTATAGAAATCTTGTCAACATGAAAACGAGAAAAATTAAAATACTACCAACATGCAAACAAACATGCAAACCAACGTGATATATATAATATATACCTGTAACTGTCTGTATCTTTTTGTTTATATATATATATAGAAAGATATCTATCTATATATGTATTTTTATTTTCTGTCCGTATTAAATCTAAGAGTCTTTTAGTTGAATCAAATGGTCAAAAGTGAAACTGTCTAGAGAATTGATTCTTTCTACTCTTTTGTCAATTTTAACCAAAAGATTACAAGCCTGCCCACCACGACAAGGTAGACTCTTTTAGGGCAGGCCCTACACTAAACTACACTATGCTAACCTACTCGATGCTAGTCATCCTATCTTTAGTATTGGATACCTGTTTCATTTAGGCCCTATCCTATAACCTTCCTTCTTGCTTTACAGATTTGTTTACTAAAATCTACATAAGAGCAATCCTTTTCTTACACAAAATAGACATCAGATTTGGAATGGCTGATACTGTTACAATATGGCGGGTGATGTGGTGGTCAGCAATGATCATCTTAAATTTCCTTACACATTTTCCCCTTCTTTGATCATTGTTGAGCACTCTTCCATATAAATTCATCCACATTAGCCTGAAATAACGCAGGTGAAGTGTAAAAGATGGGAAGAGTCCCCAAGATGTGTCTATTACCTGATCAGATCTGTAGAGACACTAGGGGTATTGCCACCGATCTTCCACACATATTCTCACCTACTGATCCTCTAATGCAGATGGATGCACATACATTTGTCCCTTACTAGCCTACCAATTAAAAGGCAGTGTCCTTTCCTGTCTTCACACAGACCTAGACAGGTAAGTTCTCATATAGATCGGAGACATGTCCCCGCCAGGAATGGAAAGGAATAGTACAAAGCCTTTAAACAATCATCCAGCTTTACAGAAGCTCACACTCTAACTAATTATGAAATAAGATGAATTCAGTGCTTCTTATTCTGGCCCAACTGGTGGCGTCCAGCTCCGGGTGGGTTCCAGGTGCAAACCAACATCCAGCTGCAAACTCCAGGTTTCTTTCACTAACCTGACACTGAGATTTGAGCGGGTTAAGTTGACATTCCTCCTGAAGGTCCCTCCTTCAAGTAGCGGGAGGCCGATCCCCAACCCCCCTCCAGCCGGTACAGCATAAGGACCCAAAGATGAAGGCGGTACCCTACCCAGAGATCTCATCAACAGCTATGGGTCAGCAGAGAAATCTCCAGACTCGTGGCCTGGCCAATCAAGTTGCCCCCTTCACACACTGAATAGCATTTTTCCAACATCACCCTAAACATCAGTCAGCCTTCTTACTTTCCAGATTTATTTACCAAGCTGTACAGTACTATTATTATGGATTTCTAAAGCAACAACAGTATATGCAGAACTTTAAAAGGAGACAGTACATTTACAATACAATTCAAGATGACTCAATACAATTTACTGATCCCCCAGTGCAGATGGGTGCACATACATTTGTCCCTTACTAGCCTTCCTTTTAAAAGGCTGTGCATCTTCGTTCACTCAACAAGATGTATACACAGGCAAGCTAACTTGTAGATCATAGAAATCTTCTCAACATGAAAGCTACAAAAATTGAAATACTATCAACATGCAAACCATCATGCAAAACAACGTAATATATATAATATATACCTGTAACTGTCTGTATCTTTTTGTTTTTATATATATAGATAGAAAGATATCTATCTATATATGTATTTTTATTTTCTGTCCGTAATAAATCTAAGAGTCTTTGAGTTGAATCAAATGGTCAAAAGTGAAACTGTCTAGAGAATTGATTCTTTCTACTCTTTTGTCAACTTTAACCAAAAGATTACAAGCCTGCCCACCACGACAAGGTAGACTCTTTTAGGGAAGGCCCTACACTAAACTACACTATGCTAACCTACTCAATGCTAGTCATCCTATCTTTAGTATTGGATACCTGTTTGAATTAGGCCCTATCCTATAACCTTCTTCCTGCTTTACAGATTTGTTTACTAAAATCCACATAAGAGCAATCCTTTCCTTACACAAAATAGACATCAGATTTGGAATGGCTGATACTGTTACAATATGGCGGGTGATTTGGTGGTCAGCAATGATCATCTTATATTTCCTTACACATTTTCCCCTTCTTTGATCATTGTTGAGCACTCTTCCATATAAATTCATCCACATTAGCCTGAAATAACGCAGGTGAAGTGTAAAAGATGGGAAGAGTCCCCAAGATGTGTCTATTACCTGATCAGATCTGTAGAGACACTAGGGGTATTGCCACCGATCTTCCACACATATTCTCACCTACTGATCCTCTAATGCAGATGGATGCACATACATTTGTCCCTTACTAGCCTACCAATTAAAAGGCAGTGTCCTTTCCTGTCTTCACACAGACCTAGACAGGTAAGTTCTCATATAGATCGGAGACATGTCCCCGCCAGGAATGGAAAGGAGTAGTACAAAGCCTTTAAACCATCATCCATCTTTACAGAAGCTCACACTCTAATTATGAAATAAGATGAATTCAGTGCTTCTTATTCTGCCCCAACTGGTGGCGTCCAGCTCCGGGTGGGTTCCAGGTGCAAACCAACATCCAGCTGCAAACTCCAGGTTTCTTTCACTAACCTGACACTGAGATTTGAGCGGGTTAAGTTGACATTCCTCCTGAAGGTCCCTCCTTCAAGTAGCGGGAGGCCGATCCCCAACCCCCCTCCAGCCGGTACAGCATAAGGACCCAAAGATGAAGGCGGTACCCTACCCAGAGATCTCATCAACAGCTATGGGTCAGCAGAGAAATCTCCAGACTCGTGGCCTGGCCAATCAAGTTGCCCCCTTCACACACTGAATAGCATTTTTCCAACATCACCCTAAACATCAGTCAGCCTTCTTACTTTCCAGATTTCTTTACCAAGCTGTACAGTACTATTATTATGGATTTCTAAAGCAACAACAGTATATGCAGAACTTTAAAAGGAGACAGTACATTTACAATACAATTCAAGATGACTCAATACAATTTACTGATCCCCCAGTGCAGATGGGTGCACATACATTTGTCCCTTACTAGCCTTCCTTTTAAAAGGCTGTGCATCTTCGTTCACTCAACAAGATGTATACACAGGCAAGCTAACTTGTAGATCATAGAAATCTTCTCAACATGAAAGCTACAAAAATTGAAATACTATCAACATGCAAACCATCATGCAAAACAACGTAATATATATAATATATACCTGTAACTGTCTGTATCTTTTTGTTTTTATATATATAGATAGAAAGATATCTATCTATATATGTATTTTAATTTTCTGTCCGTAATAAATCTAAGAGTCTTTGAGTTGAATCAAATGGTCAAAAGTGAAACTGTCTAGAGAATTGATTCTTTCTACTCTTTTGTCAACTTTAACCAAAAGATTACAAGCCTGCCCACCACGACAAGGTAGACTCTTTTAGGGAAGGCCCTACACTAAACTACACTATGCTAACCTACTCAATGCTAGTCATCCTATCTTTAGTATTGGATACCTGTTTGAATTAGGCCCTATCCTATAACCTTCTTCCTGCTTTACAGATTTGTTTACTAAAATCCACATAAGAGCAATCCTTTCCTTACACAAAATAGACATCAGATTTGGAATGGCTGATACTGTTACAATATGGCGGGTGATGTGGTGGTCAGCAATGATCATCTTAAATTTCCTTACACATTTTCCCCTTCTTTGATCATTGTTGAGCACTCTTCCATATAAATTCATCCACATTAGCCTGAAATAACGCAGGTGAAGTGTAAAAGATGGGAAGAGTCCCCAAAATGTGTATATTACCTGATCAGATCTGTAGAGACACTAGGGGTATTGCCACCGATCTTCCACACATATTCTCACCTACCGATCCTCTAATGCAGATGGATGCACATACATTTGTCCCTTACTAGCCTACCAATTAAAAGGCAGTGTCCTTTCCTGTCTTCACACAGACCTAGACAGGTAAGTTCTCATATAGATCGGAGACATGTCCCCGCCAGGAATGGAAAGGAATAGTACAAAGCCTTTAAACAATCATCCAGCTTTACAGAAGCTCACACTCTAACTAATTATGAAATAAGATGAATTCAGTGCTTCTTATTCTGGCCCAACTGGTGGCGTCCAGCTCCGGGTGGGTTCCAGGTGCAAACCAACATCCAGCTGCAAACTCCAGGTTTCTTTCACTAACCTGACACTGAGATTTGAGCGGGTTAAGTTGACATTCCTCCTGAAGGTCCCTCCTTCAAGTAGCGGGAGGCCGATCCCCAACCCCCCTCCAGCCGGTACAGCATAAGGACCCAAAGATGAAGGCGGTACCCTACCCAGAGATCTCATCAACAGCTATGGGTCAGCAGAGAAATCTCCAGACTCGTGGCCTGGCCAATCAAGTTGCCCCCTTCACACACTGAATAGCATTTTTCCAACATCACCCTAAACATCAGTCAGCCTTCTTACTTTCCAGATTTCTTTACCAAGCTGTACAGTACTATTATTATAGATTTCTAAAGCAACAACAGTATATGCAGAACTTTAAGAGGAGACAGTACATTTACAATACAATTCAAGATGACTCAATACAATTTACTGATCCCCCAGTGCAGATGGGTGCACATACATTTGTCCCTTACTAGCCTTCCTTTTAAAAGGCTGTGCATCTTCGTTCACTCAACAAGATGTATACACAGGCAAGCTAACTTGTAGATCATAGAAATCTTCTCAACATGAAAACGAGAAAAATTAAAATACTACCAACATGCAAACAAACATGCAAACCAACGTGATATATATATAATATATACCTGTAACTGTCTGTATCTTTTTGTTTATATATATATAGAAAGATAGCTATCTATATATGTATTTTTATTTTCTGTCCGTAATAAATCTAAGAGTCTTTTAGTTGAATCAAATGGTCAAAAGTGAAACTGTCTAGAGAATTGATTCTTTCTACTCTTTTGTCAATTTTAACCAAAAGATTACAAGCCTGCCCACCACGACAAGGTAGACTCTTTTAGGGAAGGCCCTACACTAAACTACACTATGCTAACCTACTCAATGCTAGTCATCCTATCTTTAGTATTGGATACCTGTTTGAATTAGGCCCTATCCTATAACCTTCTTTCTGCTTTACAGATTTGTTTTCTAAAATCCACATAAGAGCAATCCTTTCCTTACACAAAATAGACATCAGATTTGGAATGGCTGATACTGTTACAATATGGCGGGTGATGTGGTGGTCAGCAATGATCATCTTAAATTTCCTTACACATTTTCCCCTTCTTTGATCATTGTTGAGCACTCTTCCATATAAATTCATCCACATTAGCCTGAAATAACGCAGGTGAAGTGTAAAAGATGGGAAGAGTCCCCAAGATGTGTCTATTACCTGATCAGATCTGTAGAGACACTAGGGGTATTGCCACCGATCTTCCACACATATTCTCACCTACTGATCCTCTAATGCAGATGGATGCACATACATTTGTCCCTTACTAGCCTACCAATTAAAAGGCAGTGTCCTTTCCTGTTTTCACACAGACCTAGACAAGTAAGTTCTCATATAGATCGGAGACATGTCCCCGCCAGGAATGGAAAGGAATAGTACAAAGCCTTTAAACAATCATCCAGCTTTACAGAAGCTCACACTCTAACTAATTATGAAATAAGATGAATTCAGTGCTTCTTATTCTGGCCCAACTGGTGGCGTCCAGCTCCGGGTGGGTTCCAGGTGCAAACCAACATCCAGCTGCAAACTCCAGGTTTCTTTCACTAACCTGACACTGAGATTTGAGCGGGTTAAGTTGACATTCCTCCTGAAGGTCCCTCCTTCAAGTAGCGGGAGGCCGATCCCCAACCCCCCTCCAGCCGGTACAGCATAAGGACCCAAAGATGAAGGCGGTACCCTACCCAGAGATCTCATCAAAACTATGGGTCAACAGAGAAATCTCCAGACTCGTGGCCTGGCCAGTCAAGTTGCCCCCTTCACACACTAAATAGCATCTTTCCAACATCACCCTAAAGATCAGTCAACCTTCTTACTTTCCAGATTTCTTTACCAAGCTGTACAGTACTATTATTAAGGATTTCTTAAGCAACAACAGTATATGCAGAACTTTAAAAGGAGACAGTATATTTACAATACAATTCAAGATGACTCAATACAATTTACTAATCCCCCAGTGAAGATGGATGCAGATACATTTGTCCCTTACTAGCCTACCTTTTAAAAGGCCGTATATCTTCATTCACTCAACAAGATGTATACACAGGCAAGCTAAATTGTAGATTATAGAAATCTTGTCAACATGAAAACGAGAAAAATTAAAATACTACCAACATGCAAACAAACATGCAAACCAACGTGATATATATAATATATACCTGTAACTGTCTGTATCTTTTTGTTTATATATATATATAGAAAGATATCTATCTATATATGTATTTTTATTTTCTGTCCGTATTAAATCTAAGAGTCTTTTAGTTGAATCAAATGGTCAAAAGTGAAACTGTCTAGAGAATTGATTCTTTCTACTCTTTTGTCAATTTTAACCAAAAGATTACAAGCCTGCCCACCACGACAAGGTAGACTCTTTTAGGGCAGGCCCTACACTAAACTACACTATGCTAACCTACTCGATGCTAGTCATCCTATCTTTAGTATTGGATACCTGTTTGAATTAGGCCCTATCCTATAACCTTCCTTCTTGCTTTACAGATTTGTTTACTAAAATCTACATAAGAGCAATCCTTTTCTTACACAAAATAGACATCAGATTTGGAATGGCTGATACTGTTACAATATGGCGGGTGATGTGGTGGTCAGCAATGATCATCTTAAATTTCCTTACACATTTTCCCCTTCTTTGATCATTGTTGAGCACTCTTCCATATAAATTCATCCACATTAGCCTGAAATAACGCAGGTGAAGTGTAAAAGATGGGAAGAGTCCCCAAGATGTGTCTATTACCTGATCAGATCTGTAGAGACACTAGGGGTATTGCCACCGATCTTCCACACATATTCTCACCTACTGATCCTCTAATGCAGATGGATGCACATACATTTGTCCCTTACTAGCCTACCAATTAAAAGGCAGTGTCCTTTCCTGTCTTCACACAGACCTAGACAGGTAAGTTCTCATATAGATGGGAGACATGTCCCCGCCAGGAATGGAAAGGAATAGTACAAAGCCTTTAAACAATCATCCAGCTTTACAGAAGCTCACACTCTAACTAATTATGAAATAAGATGAATTCAGTGCTTCTTATTCTGGCCCAACTGGTGGCGTCCAGCTCCGGGTGGGTTCCAGGTGCAAACCAACATCCAGCTGCAAACTCCAGGTTTCTTTCACTAACCTGACACTGAGATTTGAGCGGGTTAAGTTGACATTCCTCCTGAAGGTCCCTCCTTCAAGTAGCGGGAGGCCGATCCCCAACCCCCCTCCAGCCGGTACAGCATAAGGACCCAAAGATGAAGGCGGTACCCTACCCAGAGATCTCATCAACAGCTATGGGTCAGCAGAGAAATCTCCAGACTCGTGGCCTGGCCAATCAAGTTGCCCCCTTCACACACTGAATAGCATTTTTCCAACATCACCCTAAACATCAGTCAGCCTTCTTACTTTCCAGATTTATTTACCAAGCTGTACAGTACTATTATTATGGATTTCTAAAGCAACAACAGTATATGCAGAACTTTAAAAGGAGACAGTACATTTACAATACAATTCAAGATGACTCAATACAATTTACTGATCCCCCAGTGCAGATGGGTGCACATACATTTGTCCCTTACTAGCCTTCCTTTTAAAAGGCTGTGCATCTTCGTTCACTCAACAAGATGTATACACAGGCAAGCTAACTTGTAGATCATAGAAATCTTCTCAACATGAAAGCTACAAAAATTGAAATACTATCAACATGCAAACCATCATGCAAAACAACGTAATATATATAATATATACCTGTAACTGTCTGTATCTTTTTGTTTTTATATATATAGATAGAAAGATATCTATCTATATATGTATTTTTATTTTCTGTCCGTAATAAATCTAAGAGTCTTTGAGTTGAATCAAATGGTCAAAAGTGAAACTGTCTAGAGAATTGATTCTTTCTACTCTTTTGTCAACTTTAACCAAAAGATTACAAGCCTGCCCACCACGACAAGGTAGACTCTTTTAGGGAAGGCCCTACACTAAACTACACTATGCTAACCTACTCAATGCTAGTCATCCTATCTTTAGTATTGGATACCTGTTTGAATTAGGCCCTATCCTATAACCTTCTTCCTGCTTTACAGATTTGTTTACTAAAATCCACATAAGAGCAATCCTTTCCTTACACAAAATAGACATCAGATTTGGAATGGCTGATACTGTTACAATATGGCGGGTGATTTGGTGGTCAGCAATGATCATCTTATATTTCCTTACACATTTTCCCCTTCTTTGATCATTGTTGAGCACTCTTCCATATAAATTCATCCACATTAGCCTGAAATAACGCAGGTGAAGTGTAAAAGATGGGAAGAGTCCCCAAGATGTGTCTATTACCTGATCAGATCTGTAGAGACACTAGGGGTATTGCCACCGATCTTCCACACATATTCTCACCTACTGATCCTCTAATGCAGATGGATGCACATACATTTGTCCCTTACTAGCCTACCAATTAAAAGGCAGTGTCCTTTCCTGTCTTCACACAGACCTAGACAGGTAAGTTCTCATATAGATCGGAGACATGTCCCCGCCAGGAATGGAAAGGAATAGTACAAAGCCTTTAAACAATCATCCAGCTTTACAGAAGCTCACACTCTAATTATGAAATAAGATGAATTCAGTGCTTCTTATTCTGGCCCAACTGGTGGCGTCCAGCTCCGGGTGGGTTCCAGGTGCAAACCAACATCCAGCTGCAAACTCCAGGTTTCTTTCACTAACCTGACACTGAGATTTGAGCGGGTTAAGTTGACATTCCTCCTGAAGGTCCCTCCTTCAAGTAGCGGGAGGCCGATCCCCAACCCCCCTCCAGCCGGTACAGCATAAGGACCCAAAGATGAAGGCGGTACCCTACCCAGAGATTTCATCAACAGCTATGGGTCAGCAGAGAAATCTCCAGACTCGTGGCCTGGCCAATCAAGTTGCCCCCTTCACACACTGAATAGCATTTTTCCAACATCACCCTAAACATCAGTCAGCCTTCTTACTTTCCAGATTTCTTTACCAAGCTGTACAGTACTATTATTATGGATTTCTAAAGCAACAACAGTATATGCAGAACTTTAAAAGGAGACAGTACATTTACAATACAATTCAAGATGACTCAATACAATTTACTGATCCCCCAGTGCAGATGGGTGCACATACATTTGTCCCTTACTAGCCTTCCTTTTAAAAGGCTGTGCATCTTCGTTCACTCAACAAGATGTATACACAGGCAAGCTAACTTGTAGATCATAGAAATCTTCTCAACATGAAAGCTACAAAAATTGAAATACTATCAACATGCAAACCATCATGCAAAACAACGTAATATATATAATATATACCTGTAACTGTCTGTATCTTTTTGTTTTTATATATATAGATAGAAAGATATCTATCTATATATGTATTTTTATTTTCTGTCCGTAATAAATCTAAGAGTCTTTGAGTTGAATCAAATGGTCAAAAGTGAAACTGTCTAGAGAATTGATTCTTTCTACTCTTTTGTCAACTTTAACCAAAAGATTACAAGCCTGCCCACCACGACAAGGTAGACTCTTTTAGGGAAGGCCCTACACTAAACTACACTATGCTAACCTACTCAATGCTAGTCATCCTATCTTTAGTATTGGATACCTGTTTGAATTAGGCCCTATCCTATAACCTTCTTTCTGCTTTACAGATTTGTTTACTAAAATCCACATAAGAGCAATCCTTTCCTTACACAAAATAGACATCAGATTTGGAATGGCTGATACTGTTACAATATGGCGGGTGATGTGGTGGTCAGCAATGATCATCTTAAATTTCCTTACACATTTTCCCCTTCTTTGATCATTGTTGAGCACTCTTCCATATAAATTCATCCACATTAGCCTGAAATAACGCAGGTGAAGTGTAAAAGATGGGAAGAGTCCCCAAGATGTGTCTATTACCTGATCAGATCTGTAGAGACACTAGGGGTATTGCCACCGATCTTCCACACATATTCTCACCTACTGATCCTCTAATGCAGATGGATGCACATACATTTGTCCCTTACTAGCCTACCAATTAAAAGGCAGTGTCCTTTCCTGTCTTCACACAGACCTAGACAGGTAAGTTCTCATATAGATCGGAGACATGTCCCCGCCAGGAATGGAAAGGAATAGTACAAAGCCTTTAAACAATCATCCAGCTTTACAGAAGCTCACACTCTAACTAATTATGAAATAAGATGAATTCAGTGCTTCTTATTCTGGCCCAACTGGTGGCGTCCAGCTCCGGGTGGGTTCCAGGTGCAAACCAACATCCAGCTGCAAACTCCAGGTTTCTTTCACTAACCTGACACTGAGATTTGAGCGGGTTAAGTTGACATTCCTCCTGAAGGTCCCTCCTTCAAGTAGCGGGAGGCCGATCCCCAACCCCCCTCCAGCCGGTACAGCATAAGGACCCAAAGATGAAGGCGGTACCCTACCCAGAGATCTCATCAACAGCTATGGGTCAGCAGAGAAATCTCCAGACTCGTGGCCTGGCCAATCAAGTTGCCCCCTTCACACACTGAATAGCATTTTTCCAACATCACCCTAAACATCAGTCAGCCTTCTTACTTTCCAGATTTCTTTACCAAGCTGTACAGTACTATTATTATAGATTTCTAAAGCAACAACAGTATATGCAGAACTTTAAGAGGAGACAGTACATTTACAATACAATTCAAGATGACTCAATACAATTTACTGATCCCCCAGTGCAGATGGGTGCACATACATTTGTCCCTTACTAGCCTTCCTTTTAAAAGGCTGTGCATCTTCGTTCACTCAACAAGATGTATACACAGGCAAGCTAACTTGTAGATCATAGAAATCTTCTCAACATGAAAACGAGAAAAATTAAAATACTACCAACATGCAAACAAACATGCAAACCAACGTGATATATATATAATATATACCTGTAACTGTCTGTATCTTTTTGTTTATATATATATAGAAAGATAGCTATCTATATATGTATTTTTATTTTCTGTCCGTAATAAATCTAAGAGTCTTTTAGTTGAATCAAATGGTCAAAAGTGAAACTGTCTAGAGAATTGATTCTTTCTACTCTTTTGTCAATTTTAACCAAAAGATTACAAGCCTGCCCACCACGACAAGGTAGACTCTTTTAGGGCAGGCCCTACACTAAACTACACTATGCTAACCTACTCGATGCTAGTCATCCTATCTTTAGTACTGGATACCTGTTTGAATTAGGCCCTATCCTATAACCTTCCTTCTTGCTTTACAGATTTGTTTACTAAAATCTACATAAGAGCAATCCTTTTCTTACACAAAATAGACATCAGATTTGGAATGGCTGATACTGTTACAATATGGCGGGTGATGTGGTGGTCAGCAATGATCATCTTAAATTTCCTTACACATTTTCCCCTTCTTTGATCATTGTTGAGCACTCTTCCATATAAATTCATCCACATTAGCCTGAAATAACGCAGGTGAAGTGTAAAAGATGGGAAGAGTCCCCAAGATGTGTCTATTACCTGATCAGATCTGTAGAGACACTAGGGGAATTGCCACCAATCTTCCACACATATTCTCACCTACTGATCCTCTAATGCAGATGGATGCACATACATTTGTCCCTTACTAGCCTACCAATTAAAAGGCAGTGTCCTTTCCTGTCTTCACACAGACCTAGACAGGTAAGTTCTCATATAGATCGGAGAAATGTCCCCGCCAGGAATGGAAAGGAATAGTACAAAGCCTTTAAACAATCATCCAGCTTTACAGAAGCTCACACTCTAACTAATTATGAAATAAGATGAATTCAGTGCTTCTTATTCTGGCCCAACTGGTGGCGTCCAGCTCCGGGTGGGTTCCAGGTGCAAACCAACATCCAGTTGCAAACTCCAGGTTTCTTTCACTAACCTGACACTGAGATTTGAGCAGGTTAAGTTGACATTCCTCCTGAAGGTCCCTCCTTCAAGTAGCGGGAGGCCGATCCCCAACCCCCCTCCAGCCGGTACAGCATAAGGACCCAAAGATGAAGGCGGTACCCTACCCAGAGATCTCATCAACAGCTATGGGTCAGCAGAGAAATCTCCAGACTCGTGGCCTGGCCAATCAAGTTGCCCCCTTCACACACTGAATAGCATTTTTCCAACATCACCCTAAACATCAGTCAGCCTTCTTACTTTCCAGATTTCTTTACCAAGCTGTACAGTACTATTATTATAGATTTCTAAAGCAACAACAGTATATGCAGAACTTTAAAAGGAGACAGTACATTTACAATACAATTCAAGATGACTCAATACAATTTACTGATCCCCCAGTGCAGATGGGTGCACATACATTTGTCCCTTACTAGCCTTCCTTTTAAAAGGCTGTGCATCTTCGTTCACTCAACAAGATGTATACACAGGCAAGCTAACTTGTAGATCATAGAAATCTTCTCAACATGAAAGCTACAAAAATTGAAATACTATCAACATGCAAACCATCATGCAAAACAACGTAATATATATAATATATACCTGTAACTGTCTGTATCTTTTTGTGTTTATATATATAGATAGAAAGATATCTATCTATATATGTATTTTTATTTTCTGTCCGTAATAAATCTAAGAGTCTTTGAGTTGAATCAAATGGTCAAAAGTGAAACTGTCTAGAGAATTGATTCTTTCTACTCTTTTGTCAACTTTAACCAAAAGATTACAAGCCTGCCCACCACGACAAGGTAGACTCTTTTAGGGAAGGCCCTACACTAAACTACACTATGCTAACCTACTCAATGCTAGTCATCCTATCTTTAGTATTGGATACCTGTTTGAATTAGGCCCTATCCTATAACCTTCTTTCTGTTTTACAGATTTGTTTTCTAAAATCCACATAAGAGCAATCCTTTCCTTACACAAAATAGACATCAGATTTGGAATGGCTGATACTGTTACAATATGGCGGGTGATGTGGTGGTCAGCAATGATCATCTTAAATTTCCTTACACATTTTCCCCTTCTTTGATCATTGTTGAGCACTCTTCCATATAAATTCATCCACATTAGCCTGAAATAACGCAGGTGAAGTGTAAAAGATGGGAAGAGTCCCCAAGATGTGTCTATTACCTGATCAGATCTGTAGAGACACTAGGGGTATTGCCACCGATCTTCCACACATATTCTCACCTACTGATCCTCTAATGCAGATGGATGCACATACATTTGTCCCTTACTAGCCTACCAATTAAAAGGCAGTGTCCTTTCCTGTCTTCACACAGACCTAGACAGGTAAGTTCTCATATAGATCGGAGACATGTCCCCGCCAGGAATGGAAAGGAATAGTACAAAGCCTTTAAACAATCATCCAGCTTTACAGAAGCTCACACTCTAACTAATTATGAAATAAGATGAATTCAGTGCTTCTTATTCTGGCCCAACTGGTGGCGTCCAGCTCCGGGTGGGTTCCAGGTGCAAACCAACATCCAGCTGCAAACTCCAGGTTTCTTTCACTAACCTGACACTGAGATTTGAGCGGGTTAAGTTGACATTCCTCCTGAAGGTCCCTCCTTCAAGTAGCGGGAGGCCGATCCCCAACCCCCCTCCAGCCGGTACAGCATAAGGACCCAAAGATGAAGGCGGTACCCTACCCAGAGATCTCATCAACAGCTATGGGTCAGCAGAGAAATCTCCAGACTCGTGGCCTGGCCAATCAAGTTGCCCCCTTCACACACTGAATAGCATTTTTCCAACATCACCCTAAACATCAGTCAGCCTTCTTACTTTCCAGATTTCTTTACCAAGCTGTACAGTACTATTATTATAGATTTCTAAAGCAACAACAGTATATGCAGAACTTTAAGAGGAGACAGTACATTTACAATACAATTCAAGATGACTCAATACAATTTACTGATCCCCCAGTGCAGATGGGTGCACATACATTTGTCCCTTACTAGCCTTCCTTTTAAAAGGCTGTGCATCTTCGTTCACTCAACAAGATGTATACACAGGCAAGCTAACTTGTAGATCATAGAAATCTTCTCAACATGAAAGCTACAAAAATTGAAATACAATCAACATGCAAACCATCATGCAAAACAACGTAATATATATAATATATACCTGTAACTGTCTGTATCTTTTTGTTTTTATATATATAGATAGAAAGATATCTATCTATATATGTATTTTTATTTTCTGTCCGTAATAAATCTAAGAGTCTTTGAGTTGAATCAAATGGTCAAAAGTGAAACTGTCTAGAGAATTGATTCTTTCTACTCTTTTGTCAACTTTAACCAAAAGATTACAAGCCTGCCCACCACGACAAGGTAAACTCTTTTAGGGAAGGCCCTACACTAAACTACACTATGCTAACCTACTCAATGCTAGTCATCCTATCTTTAGTATTGGATACCTGTTTGAATTAGGCCCTATCCTATAACCTTCTTCCTGCTTTACAGATTTGATTACTAAAATCTACATAAGAGCAATCCTTTCCTTACACAAAATAGACATCAGATTTGGAATGGCTGATACTGTTACAATATGGCGGGTGATGTGGTGGTCAGCAATGATCATCTTAATTTCCTTACACATTTTCCCCTTCTTTGATCATTGTTGAGCACTCTTCCATATAAATTCATACACATTAGCCTGGAATAACGCAGGTGAAGTGTAAAAGATGGGAAGAGTCCCCAAGATGTGTCTATTACCTGATTAGATCTGTAGAGACACTAGGGGTATTGCCACCGATCTTCCACACATATTCTCACCTACTGATCCTCTAATGCAGATGGATGCACATACATTTGTCCCTTACTAGCCTACCAATTAAAAGGCAGTGTCCTTTCCTGTCTTCACACAGACTTAGACAGGTAAGTTCTCATATAGATCGGAGACATGTCCCCGCCAAGAATGGAAAGGAATAGTACAAAGCCTTTAAACAATCATCCAGCTTTACAAAAGCTCACACTCTAACTAAATATGAAATAAGATGAATTCAGTGCTTCTTATTCTGGCCCAACTGGTGGCGTCCAGCTCCGGGTGGGTTCCAGGTGCAAACCAACATCCAGCTGCAAACTCCAGGTTTCTTTCACTAACCTGACACTGAGATTTGAACGGGTTAAGTTGACATTCCTCCTGAAGGTCCCTCCTTCAAGTAGCGGGAGGCCGATCCCCAACCCCCCTCCAGCCGGTACAGCACAAGGACCCAAAGATGAAGGCGGTACCCTACCCAGAGATCTCATCAAAACTATGGGTCAACAGAGAAATCTCCAGACTCGTGGCCTGGCCAATCAAGTTGCCCCCTTCACACACTAAATAGCATCTTTCCAACATCACCCTAAAGATCAGTCAACCTTCTTACTTTCCAGATTTCTTTACCAAGCTGTACAGTACTATTATTAAGGATTTCTTAAGCAACAACAGTATATGCAGAACTTTAAAAGGAGACAGTATATTTACAATACAATTCAAGATGACTCAATACAATTTACTAATCCCCCAGTGAAGATGGATGCAGATACATTTGTCCCTTACTAGCCTACCTTTTAAAAGGCCGTGGATCTTCATTCACTCAACAAGATGTATACACAGGCAAGCTAAATTGTAGATTATAGAAATCTTGTCAACATGAAAACGAGAAAAATTAAAATACTACCAACATGCAAACAAACATGCAAACCAACGTGATATATATATAATATATACCTGTAACTGTCTGTATCTTTTTGTTTATATATATATAGAAAGATATCTATCTATATATGTATTTTTATTTTCTGTCCGTAATAAATCTAAGAGTCTTTTAGTTGAATCAAATGGTCAAAAGTGAAACTGTCTAGAGAATTGATTCTTTCTACTCTTTTGTCAATTTTAACCAAAAGATTACAAGCCTGCCCACCACGACAAGGTAGACTCTTTTAGGGCAGGCCCTACACTAAACTACACTATGCTAACCTACTCGATGCTAGTCATCCTATCTTTAGTATTGGATACCTGTTTGAATTAGGCCCTATCCTATAACCTTCCTTCTTGCTTTACAGATTTGTTTACTAAAATCTACATAAGAGCAATCCTTTTCTTACACAAAATAGACATCAGATTTGGAATGGCTGATACTGTTACAATATGGCGGGTGATGTGGTGGTCAGCAATGATCATCTTAAATTTCATTACACATTTTCCCCTTCTTTGATCATTGTTGAGCACTCTTCCATATAAATTCATCCACATTAGCCTGAAATAACGCAGGTGAAGTGTAAAAGATGGGAAGAGTCCCCAAGATGTGTCTATTACCTGATCAGATCTGTAGAGACACTAGAGGTATTGCCACCGATCTTCCACACATATTCTCACCTACTGATCCTCTAATGCAGATGGATGCACATACATTTGTCCCTTACTAGCCTACCAAATAAAAGGCAGTGTCCTTTCCTGTCTTCACACAGACCTGGACAGGTAAGTTCTCATATAGATCGGAGACATGTCCCCGCCAGGAATGGAAAGGAATAGTACAAAGCCTTTAAACAATCATCCAGCTTTACAGAAGCTCACACTCTAACTAATTATGAAATAAGATGAATTCAGTGCTTCTTATTCTGGCCCAACTGGTGGCGTCCAGCTCTGGGTGGGTTCCAGGTGCAAACCAACATCCAGCTGCAAACTCCAGGTTTCTTTCACTAACCTGACACTGAGATTTGAGCGGGTTAAGTTGACATTCCTCCTGAAGGTCCCTCCTTCAAGTAGCGGGAGGCCGATCCCCAACCCCCCTCCAGCCGGTACAGCATAAGGACCCAAAGATGAAGGCGGTACCCTACCCAGAGATCTCATCAACAGCTATGGGTCAGCAGAGAAATCTCCAGACTCGTGGCCTGGCCAATCAAGTTGCCCCCTTCACACACTGAATAGCATTTTTCCAACATCACCCTAAACATCAGTCAGCCTTCTTACTTTCCAGATTTATTTACCAAGCTGTACAGTACTATTATTATGGATTTCTAAAGCAACAACAGTATATGCAGAACTTTAAAAGGAGACAGTACATTTACAATACAATTCAAGATGACTCAATACAATTTACTGATCCCCCAGTGCAGATGGGTGCACATACATTTGTCCCTTACTAGCCTTCCTTTTAAAAGGCTGTGCATCTTCGTTCACTCAACAAGATGTATACACAGGCAAGCTAACTTGTAGATCATAGAAATCTTCTCAACATGAAAGCTACAAAAATTGAAATACTATCAACATGCAAACCATCATGCAAAACAACGTAATATATATAATATATACCTGTAACTGTCTGTATCTTTTTGTTTTTATATATATAGATAGAAAGATATCTATCTATATATGTATTTTTATTTTCTGTCCGTAATAAATCTAAGAGTCTTTGAGTTGAATCAAATGGTCAAAAGTGAAACTGTCTAGAGAATTGATTCTTTCTACTCTTTTGTCAACTTTAACCAAAAGATTACAAGCCTGCCCACCACGACAAGGTAGACTCTTTTAGGGAAGGCCCTACACTAAACTACACTATGCTAACCTACTCAATGCTAGTCATCCTATCTTTAGTATTGGATACCTGTTTGAATTAGGCCCTATCCTATAACCTTCTTCCTGCTTTACAGATTTGTTTACTAAAATCCACATAAGAGCAATCCTTTCCTTACACAAAATAGACATCAGATTTGGAATGGCTGATACTGTTACAATATGGCGGGTGATTTGGTGGTCAGCAATGATCATCTTATATTTCCTTACACATTTTCCCCTTCTTTGATCATTGTTGAGCACTCTTCCATATAAATTCATCCACATTAGCCTGAAATAACGCAGGTGAAGTGTAAAAGATGGGAAGAGTCCCCAAGATGTGTCTATTACCTGATCAGATCTGTAGAGACACTAGGGGTATTGCCACCGATCTTCCACACATATTCTCACCTACTGATCCTCTAATGCAGATGGATGCACATACATTTGTCCCTTACTAGCCTACCAATTAAAAGGCAGTGTCCTTTCCTGTCTTCACACAGACCTAGACAGGTAAGTTCTCATATAGATCGGAGACATGTCCCCGCCAGGAATGGAAAGGAATAGTACAAAGCCTTTAAACAATCATCCAGCTTTACAGAAGCTCACACTCTAATTATGAAATAAGATGAATTCAGTGCTTCTTATTCTGGCCCAACTGGTGGCGTCCAGCTCCGGGTGGGTTCCAGGTGCAAACCAACATCCAGCTGCAAACTCCAGGTTTCTTTCACTAACCTGACACTGAGATTTGAGCGGGTTAAGTTGACATTCCTCCTGAAGGTCCCTCCTTCAAGTAGCGGGAGGCCGATCCCCAACCCCCCTCCAGCCGGTACAGCATAAGGACCCAAAGATGAAGGCGGTACCCTACCCAGAGATTTCATCAACAGCTATGGGTCAGCAGAGAAATCTCCAGACTCGTGGCCTGGCCAATCAAGTTGCCCCCTTCACACACTGAATAGCATTTTTCCAACATCACCCTAAACATCAGTCAGCCTTCTTACTTTCCAGATTTCTTTACCAAGCTGTACAGTACTATTATTATGGATTTCTAAAGCAACAACAGTATATGCAGAACTTTAAAAGGAGACAGTACATTTACAATACAATTCAAGATGACTCAATACAATTTACTGATCCCCCAGTGCAGATGGGTGCACATACATTTGTCCCTTACTAGCCTTCCTTTTAAAAGGCTGTGCATCTTCGTTCACTCAACAAGATGTATACACAGGCAAGCTAACTTGTAGATCATAGAAATCTTCTCAACATGAAAGCTACAAAAATTGAAATACTATCAACATGCAAACCATCATGCAAAACAACGTAATATATATAATATATACCTGTAACTGTCTGTATCTTTTTGTTTTTATATATATAGATAGAAAGATATCTATCTATATATGTATTTTTATTTTCTGTCCGTAATAAATCTAAGAGTCTTTGAGTTGAATCAAATGGTCAAAAGTGAAACTGTCTAGAGAATTGATTCTTTCTACTCTTTTGTCAACTTTAACCAAAAGATTACAAGCCTGCCCACCACGACAAGGTAGACTCTTTTAGGGAAGGCCCTACACTAAACTACACTATGCTAACCTACTCAATGCTAGTCATCCTATCTTTAGTATTGGATACCTGTTTGAATTAGGCCCTATCCTATAACCTTCTTCCTGCTTTACAGATTTGTTTACTAAAATCCACATAAGAGCAATCCTTTCCTTACACAAAATAGACATCAGATTTGGAATGGCTGATACTGTTACAATATGGCGGGTGATGTGGTGGTCAGCAATGATCATCTTAAATTTCCTTACACATTTTCCCCTTCTTTGATCATTGTTGAGCACTCTTCCATATAAATTCATCCACATTAGCCTGAAATAACGCAGGTGAAGTGTAAAAGATGGGAAGAGTCCCCAAGATGTGTCTATTACCTGATCAGATCTGTAGAGACACTAGGGGTATTGCCACCGATCTTCCACACATATTCTCACCTACTGATCCTCTAATGCAGATGGATGCACATACATTTGTCCCTTACTAGCCTACCAATTAAAAGGCAGTGTCCTTTCCTGTCTTCACACAGACCTAGACAGGTAAGTTCTCATATAGATCGGAGACATGTCCCCGCCAGGAATGGAAAGGAATAGTACAAAGCCTTTAAACAATCATCCAGCTTTACAGAAGCTCACACTCTAACTAATTATGAAATAAGATGAATTCAGTGCTTCTTATTCTGGCCCAACTGGTGGCGTCCAGCTCCGGGTGGGTTCCAGGTGCAAACCAACATCCAGCTGCAAACTCCAGGTTTCTTTCACTAACCTGACACTGAGATTTGAGCGGGTTAAGTTGACATTCCTCCTGAAGGTCCCTCCTTCAAGTAGCGGGAGGCCGATCCCCAACCCCCCTCCAGCCGGTACAGCATAAGGACCCAAAGATGAAGGCGGTACCCTACCCAGAGATCTCATCAACAGCTATGGGTCAGCAGAGAAATCTCCAGACTCGTGGCCTGGCCAATCAAGTTGCCCCCTTCACACACTGAATAGCATTTTTCCAACATCACCCTAAACATCAGTCAGCCTTCTTACTTTCCAGATTTCTTTACCAAGCTGTACAGTACTATTATTATAGATTTCTAAAGCAACAACAGTATATGCAGAACTTTAAGAGGAGACAGTACATTTACAATACAATTCAAGATGACTCAATACAATTTACTGATCCCCCAGTGCAGATGGGTGCACATACATTTGTCCCTTACTAGCCTTCCTTTTAAAAGGCTGTGCATCTTCGTTCACTCAACAAGATGTATACACAGGCAAGCTAACTTGTAGATCATAGAAATCTTCTCAACATGAAAACGAGAAAAATTAAAATACTACCAACATGCAAACAAACATGCAAACCAACGTGATATATATATAATATATACCTGTAACTGTCTGTATCTTTTTGTTTATATATATATAGAAAGATAGCTATCTATATATGTATTTTTATTTTCTGTCCGTAATAAATCTAAGAGTCTTTTAGTTGAATCAAATGGTCAAAAGTGAAACTGTCTAGAGAATTGATTCTTTCTACTCTTTTGTCAATTTTAACCAAAAGATTACAAGCCTGCCCACCACGACAAGGTAGACTCTTTTAGGGCAGGCCCTACACTAAACTACACTATGCTAACCTACTCGATGCTAGTCATCCTATCTTTAGTACTGGATACCTGTTTGAATTAGGCCCTATCCTATAACCTTCCTTCTTGCTTTACAGATTTGTTTACTAAAATCTACATAAGAGCAATCCTTTTCTTACACAAAATAGACATCAGATTTGGAATGGCTGATACTGTTACAATATGGCGGGTGATGTGGTGGTCAGCAATGATCATCTTAAATTTCCTTACACATTTTCCCCTTCTTTGATCATTGTTGAGCACTCTTCCATATAAATTCATCCACATTAGCCTGCAATAACGCAGGTGAAGTGTAAAAGATGGGAAGAGTCCCCAAGATGTGTCTATTACCTGATCAGATCTGTAGAGACACTAGGGGAATTGCCACCAATCTTCCACACATATTCTCACCTACTGATCCTCTAATGCAGATGGATGCACATACATTTGTCCCTTACTAGCCTACCAATTAAAAGGCAGTGTCCTTTCCTGTCTTCACACAGACCTAGACAGGTAAGTTCTCATATAGATCGGAGAAATGTCCCCGCCAGGAATGGAAAGGAATAGTACAAAGCCTTTAAACAATCATCCAGCTTTACAGAAGCTCACACTCTAACTAATTATGAAATAAGATGAATTCAGTGCTTCTTATTCTGGCCCAACTGGTGGCGTCCAGCTCCGGGTGGGTTCCAGGTGCAAACCAACATCCAGTTGCAAACTCCAGGTTTCTTTCACTAACCTGACACTGAGATTTGAGCAGGTTAAGTTGACATTCCTCCTGAAGGTCCCTCCTTCAAGTAGCGGGAGGCCGATCCCCAACCCCCCTCCAGCCGGTACAGCATAAGGACCCAAAGATGAAGGCGGTACCCTACCCAGAGATCTCATCAACAGCTATGGGTCAGCAGAGAAATCTCCAGACTCGTGGCCTGGCCAATCAAGTTGCCCCCTTCACACACTGAATAGCATTTTTCCAACATCACCCTAAACATCAGTCAGCCTTCTTACTTTCCAGATTTCTTTACCAAGCTGTACAGTACTATTATTATAGATTTCTAAAGCAACAACAGTATATGCAGAACTTTAAAAGGAGACAGTACATTTACAATACAATTCAAGATGACTCAATACAATTTACTGATCCCCCAGTGCAGATGGGTGCACATACATTTGTCCCTTACTAGCCTTCCTTTTAAAAGGCTGTGCATCTTCGTTCACTCAACAAGATGTATACACAGGCAAGCTAACTTGTAGATCATAGAAATCTTCTCAACATGAAAGCTACAAAAATTGAAATACTATCAACATGCAAACCATCATGCAAAACAACGTAATATATATAATATATACCTGTAACTGTCTGTATCTTTTTGTGTTTATATATATAGATAGAAAGATATCTATCTATATATGTATTTTTATTTTCTGTCCGTAATAAATCTAAGAGTCTTTGAGTTGAATCAAATGGTCAAAAGTGAAACTGTCTAGAGAATTGATTCTTTCTACTCTTTTGTCAACTTTAACCAAAAGATTACAAGCCTGCCCACCACGACAAGGTAGACTCTTTTAGGGAAGGCCCTACACTAAACTACACTATGCTAACCTACTCAATGCTAGTCATCCTATCTTTAGTATTGGATACCTGTTTGAATTAGGCCCTATCCTATAACCTTCTTTCTGTTTTACAGATTTGTTTTCTAAAATCCACATAAGAGCAATCCTTTCCTTACACAAAATAGACATCAGATTTGGAATGGCTGATACTGTTACAATATGGCGGGTGATGTGGTGGTCAGCAATGATCATCTTAAATTTCCTTACACATTTTCCCCTTCTTTGATCATTGTTGAGCACTCTTCCATATAAATTCATCCACATTAGCCTGAAATAACGCAGGTGAAGTGTAAAAGATGGGAAGAGTCCCCAAGATGTGTCTATTACCTGATCAGATCTGTAGAGAGACTAGGGGTATTGCCACCGATCTTCCACACATATTCTCACCTACTGATCCTCTAATGCAGATGGATGCACATACATTTGTCCCTTACTAGCCTACCAATTAAAAGGCAGTGTCCTTTCCTGTCTTCACACAGACCTAGACAGGTAAGTTCTCATATAGATCGGAGACATGTCCCCGCCAGGAATGGAAAGGAATAGTACAAAGCCTTTAAACAATCATCCAGCTTTACAGAAGCTCACACTCTAACTAATTATGAAATAAGATGAATTCAGTGCTTCTTATTCTGGCCCAACTGGTGGCGTCCAGCTCCGGGTGGGTTCCAGGTGCAAACCAACATCCAGCTGCAAACTCCAGGTTTCTTTCACTAACCTGACACTGAGATTTGAGCGGGTTAAGTTGACATTCCTCCTGAAGGTCCCTCCTTCAAGTAGCGGGAGGCCGATCCCCAACCCCCCTCCAGCCGGTACAGCATAAGGACCCAAAGATGAAGGCGGTACCCTACCCAGAGATCTCATCAACAGCTATGGGTCAGCAGAGAAATCTCCAGACTCGTGGCCTGGCCAATCAAGTTGCCCCCTTCACACACTGAATAGCATTTTTCCAACATCACCCTAAACATCAGTCAGCCTTCTTACTTTCCAGATTTCTTTACCAAGCTGTACAGTACTATTATTATAGATTTCTAAAGCAACAACAGTATATGCAGAACTTTAAGAGGAGACAGTACATTTACAATACAATTCAAGATGACTCAATACAATTTACTGATCCCCCAGTGCAGATGGGTGCACATACATTTGTCCCTTACTAGCCTTCCTTTTAAAAGGCTGTGCATCTTCGTTCACTCAACAAGATGTATACACAGGCAAGCTAACTTGTAGATCATAGAAATCTTCTCAACATGAAAGCTACAAAAATTGAAATACAATCAACATGCAAACCATCATGCAAAACAACGTAATATATATAATATATACCTATAACTGTCTGTATCTTTTTGTTTTTATATATATAGATAGAAAGATATCTATCTATATATGTATTTTTATTTTCTGTCCGTAATAAATCTAAGAGTCTTTGAGTTGAATCAAATGGTCAAAAGTGAAACTGTCTAGAGAATTGATTCTTTCTACTCTTTTGTCAACTTTAACCAAAAGATTACAAGCCTGCCCACCACGACAAGGTAGACTCTTTTAGGGAAGGCCCTACACTAAACTACACTATGCTAACCTACTCAATGCTAGTCATCCTATCTTTAGTATTGGATACCTGTTTGAATTAGGCCCTATCCTATAACCTTCTTCCTGCTTTACAGATTTGATTACTAAAATCTACATAAGAGCAATCCTTTCCTTACACAAAATAGACATCAGATTTGGAATGGCTGATACTGTTACAATATGGCGGGTGATGTGGTGGTCAGCAATGATCATCTTAATTTCCTTACACATTTTCCCCTTCTTTGATCATTGTTGAGCACTCTTCCATATAAATTCATACACATTAGCCTGGAATAACGCAGGTGAAGTGTAAAAGATGGGAAGAGTCCCCAAGATGTGTCTATTACCTGATTAGATCTGTAGAGACACTAGGGGTATTGCCACCGATCTTCCACACATATTCTCACCTACTGATCCTCTAATGCAGATGGATGCACATACATTTGTCCCTTACTAGCCTACCAATTAAAAGGCAGTGTCCTTTCCTGTCTTCACACAGACTTAGACAGGTAAGTTCTCATATAGATCGGAGACATGTCCCCGCCAAGAATGGAAAGGAATAGTACAAAGCCTTTAAACAATCATCCAGCTTTACAAAAGCTCACACTCTAACTAAATATGAAATAAGATGAATTCAGTGCTTCTTATTCTGGCCCAACTGGTGGCGTCCAGCTCCGGGTGGGTTCCAGGTGCAAACCAACATCCAGCTGCAAACTCCAGGTTTCTTTCACTAACCTGACACTGAGATTTGAACGGGTTAAGTTGACATTCCTCCTGAAGGTCCCTCCTTCAAGTAGCGGGAGGCCGATCCCCAACCCCCCTCCAGCCGGTACAGCACAAGGACCCAAAGATGAAGGCGGTACCCTACCCAGAGATCTCATCAAAACTATGGGTCAACAGAGAAATCTCCAGACTCGTGGCCTGGCCAATCAAGTTGCCCCCTTCACACACTAAATAGCATCTTTCCAACATCACCCTAAAGATCAGTCAACCTTCTTACTTTCCAGATTTCTTTACCAAGCTGTACAGTACTATTATTAAGGATTTCTTAAGCAACAACAGTATATGCAGAACTTTAAAAGGAGACAGTATATTTACAATACAATTCAAGATGACTCAATACAATTTACTAATCCCCCAGTGAAGATGGATGCAGATACATTTGTCCCTTACTAGCCTACCTTTTAAAAGGCCGTGTATCTTCATTCACTCAACAAGATGTATACACAGGCAAGCTAAATTGTAGATTATAGAAATCTTGTCAACATGAAAACGAGAAAAATTAAAATACTACCAACATGCAAACAAACATGCAAACCAACGTGATATATATATAATATATACCTGTAACTGTCTGTATCTTTTTGTTTATATATATATAGAAAGATATCTATCTATATATGTATTTTTATTTTCTGTCCGTAATAAATCTAAGAGTCTTTTAGTTGAATCAAATGGTCAAAAGTGAAACTGTCTAGAGAATTGATTCTTTCTACTCTTTTGTCAATTTTAACCAAAAGATTACAAGCCTGCCCACCACGACAAGGTAGACTCTTTTAGGGCAGGCCCTACACTAAACTACACTATGCTAACCTACTCGATGCTAGTCATCCTATCTTTAGTATTGGATACCTGTTTGAATTAGGCCCTATCCTATAACCTTCCTTCTTGCTTTACAGATTTGTTTACTAAAATCTACATAAGAGCAATCCTTTTCTTACACAAAATAGACATCAGATTTGGAATGGCTGATACTGTTACAATATGGCGGGTGATGTGGTGGTCAGCAATGATCATCTTAAATTTCATTACACATTTTCCCCTTCTTTGATCATTGTTGAGCACTCTTCCATATAAATTCATCCACATTAGCCTGAAATAACGCAGGTGAAGTGTAAAAGATGGGAAGAGTCCCCAAGATGTGTCTATTACCTGATCAGATCTGTAGAGACACTAGAGGTATTGCCACCGATCTTCCACACATATTCTCACCTACTGATCCTCTAATGCAGATGGATGCACATACATTTGTCCCTTACTAGCCTACCAAATAAAAGGCAGTGTCCTTTCCTGTCTTCACACAGACCTGGACAGGTAAGTTCTCATATAGATCGGAGACATGTCCCCGCCAGGAATGGAAAGGAATAGTACAAAGCCTTTAAACAATCATCCAGCTTTACAGAAGCTCACACTCTAACTAATTATGAAATAAGATGAATTCAGTGCTTCTTATTCTGGCCCAACTGGTGGCGTCCAGCTCTGGGTGGGTTCCAGGTGCAAACCAACATCCAGCTGCAAACTCCAGGTTTCTTTCACTAACCTGACACTGAGATTTGAGCGGGTTAAGTTGACATTCCTCCTGAAGGTCCCTCCTTCAAGTATCGGGAGGCCGATCCCCAACCCCCCTCCAGCCGATACAGCATAAGGACCCAAAGATGAAGGCGGTACCCTACCCAGAGATCTCATCAACAGCTATGGGTCAGCAGAGAAATCTCCAGACTCGTGGCCTGGCCAATCAAGTTGCCCCCTTCACACACTGAATAGCATTTTTCCAACATCACCCTAAACATCAGTCAGCCTTCTTACTTTCCAGATTTCTTTACCAAGCTGTACAGTACTATTATTATGGACTTCTAAAGCAACAACAGTATATGCAGAACTTTAAAAGGAGACAGTACACTTACAATACAATTCAAGATGACTCAATACAATTTACTGATCCCCCAGTGCAGATGGGTGCACATACATTTGTCCCTTACTAGCCTACCTTTTAAAAGGCTGTGCATCTTCGTTCACTCAACAAGATGTATACACAGGCAAGCTAACTTGTAGATCATAGAAATCTTCTCAACATGAAAGCTACAAAAATTGAAATACTATCAACATGCAAACCATCATGCAAAACAACGTAATATATATAATATATACCTGTAACTGTCTGTATCTTTTTGTTTTTATATATATAAGGATAGAAAGATATCTATCTATATATGTATTTTTATTTTCTGTCCGTAATAAATCTAAGAGTCTTTGAGTTGAATCAAATGGTCAAAAGTGAAACTGTCTAGAGAATTGATTCTTTCTACTCTTTTGTCAACTTTAACCAAAAGATTACAAGCCTGCCCACCACGACAAGGTAGACTCCTTTAGGGAAGGCCCTACACTAAACTACACTATGCTAACCTACTCAATGCTAGTCATCCTATCTTTAGTATTGGATACCTGTTTGAATTAGGCCCTATCCTATAACCTTCTTCCTGCTTTACAGATTTGATTACTAAAATCTACATAAGAGCAATCCTTTCCTTACACAAAATAGACATCAGATTTGGAATGGCTGATACTGTTACAATATGGCGGGTGATGTGGTGGTCAGCAATGATCATCTTAATTTCCTTACACATTTTCCCCTTCTTTGATCATTGTTGAGCACTCTTCCATATAAATTCATCCACATTAGCCTGGAATAACGCAGGTGAAGTGTAAAAGATGGGAAGAGTCCCCAAGATGTGTCTATTACCTGATTAGATCTGTAGAGACACTAGGGGTATTGCCACCGATCTTCCACACATATTCTCACCTACTGATCCTCTAATGCAGATGGATGCACATACATTTGTCCCTTACTAGCCTACCAATTAAAAGGCAGTGTCCTTTCCTGTCTTCACACAGACTTAGACAGGTAAGTTCTCATATAGATCGGAGACATGTCCCCGCCAAGAATGGAAAGGAATAGTACAAAGCCTTTAAACAATCATCCAGCTTTACAAAAGCTCACACTCTAACTAAATATGAAATAAGATGAATTCAGTGCTTCTTATTCTGGCCCAACTGGTGGCGTCCAGCTCCGGGTGGGTTCCAGGTGCAAACCAACATCCAGCTGCAAACTCCAGGTTTCTTTCACTAACCTGACACTGAGATTTGAGCGGGTTAAGTTGACATTCCTCCTGAAGGTCCCTCCTTCAAGTAGCGGGAGGCCGATCCCCAACCCCCCTCCAGCCGGTACAGCACAAGGACCCAAAGATGAAGGCGGTACCCTACCCAGAGATCTCATCAAAACTATGGGTCAACAGAGAAATCTCCAGACTCGTGGCCTGGCCAATCAAGTTGCCCCCTTCACACACTAAATAGCATCTTTCCAACATCACCCTAAAGATCAGTCAACCTTCTTACTTTCCAGATTTCTTTACCAAGCTGTACAGTACTATTATTAAGGATTTCTTAAGCAACAACAGTATATGCAGAACTTTAAAAGGAGACAGTATATTTACAATACAATTCAAGATGACTCAATACAATTTACTAATCCCCCAGTGAAGATGGATGCAGATACATTTGTCCCTTACTAGCCTACCTTTTAAAAGGCCGTGTATCTTCATTCACTCAACAACATGTATACACAGGCAAGCTAAATTGTAGATTTTAGAAATCTTGTCAACATGAAAACGAGAAAAATTAAAATACTACCAACATGCAAACAAACATGCAAACCAACGTGATATATATAATATATACCTGTAACTGTCTGTATCTTTTTGTTTATATATATATATAGAAAGATATCTATCTATATATGTATTTTTATTTTCTGTCCGTAATAAATCTAAGAGTCTTTGAGTTGAATCAAATGGTCAAAAGTGAAACTGTCTAGAGAATTGATTCTTTCTACTCTTTTGTCAATTTTAACCAAAAGATTACAAGCCTGCCCACCACGACAAGGTAGACTCTTTTAGGGCAGGCCCTACACTAAACTACACTATGCTAACCTACTCGATGCTAGTCATCCTATCTTTAGTATTGGATACCTGTTTGAATTAGGCCCTATCCTATAACCTTCCTTCTTGCTTTACAGATTTGTTTACTAAAATCTACATAAGAGCAATCCTTTTCTTACACAAAATAGACATCAGATTTGGAATGGCTGATACTGTTACAATATGGCGGGTGATGTGGTGGTCAGCAATGATCATCTTAAATTTCCTTACACATTTTCCCCTTCTTTGATCATTGTTGAGCACTCTTCCATATAAATTCATCCACATTAGCCTGAAATAACGCAGGTGAAGTGTAAAAGATGGGAAGAGTCCCCAAGATGTGTCTATTACCTGATCAGATCTGTAGAGACACTAGGGGAATTGCCACCAATCTTCCACACATATTCTCACCTACTGATCCTCTAATGCAGATGGATGCACATACATTTGTCCCTTACTAGCCTACCAATTAAAAGGCAGTGTCCTTTCCTGTCTTCACACAGACCTAGACAGGTAAGTTCTCATATAGATCGGAGAAATGTCCCCGCCAGGAATGGAAAGGAATAGTACAAAGCCTTTAAACAATCATCCAGCTTTACAGAAGCTCACACTCTAACTAATTATGAAATAAGATGAATTCAGTGCTTCTTATTCTGGCCCAACTGGTGGCGTCCAGCTCCGGGTGGGTTCCAGGTGCAAACCAACATCCAGCTGCAAACTCCAGGTTTCTTTCACTAACCTGACACTGAGATTTGAGCGGGTTAAGTTGACATTCCTCCTGAAGGTCCCTCCTTCAAGTAGCGGGAGGCCGATCCCCAACCCCCCTCCAGCCGGTACAGCATAAGGACCCAAAGATGAAGGCGGTACCCTACCCAGAGATCTCATCAACAGCTATGGGTCAGCAGAGAAATCTCCAGACTCGTGGCCTGGCCAATCAAGTTGCCCCCTTCACACACTGAATAGCATTTTTCCAACATCACCCTAAACATCAGTCAGCCTTCTTACTTTCCAGATTTCTTTACCAAGCTGTACAGTACTATTATTATAGATTTCTAAAGCAACAACAGTATATGCAGAACTTTAAAAGGAGACAGTACATTTACAATACAATTCAAGATGACTCAATACAATTTACTGATCCCCCAGTGCAGATGGGTGCACATACATTTGTCCCTTACGAGCCTTCCTTTTAAAAGGCTGTGCATCTTCGTTCACTCAACAAGATGTATACACAGGCAAGCTAACTTGTAGATCATAGAAATCTTCTCAACATGAAAGCTACAAAAAGTGAAATACTATCAACATGCAAACCATCATGCAAAACAACGTAATATATATAATATATACCTGTAACTGTCTGTATCTTTTTGTGTTTATATATATAGATAGAAAGATATCTATCTATATATGTATTTTTATTTTCTGTCCGTAATAAATCTAAGAGTCTTTGAGTTGAATCAAATGGTCAAAAGTGAAACTGTCTAGAGAATTGATTCTTTCTACTCTTTTGTCAACTTTAACCAAAAGATTACAAGCCTGCCCACCACGACAAGGTAGACTCTTTTAGGGAAGGCCCTACACTAAACTACACTATGCTAACCTACTCAATGCTAGTCATCCTATCTTTAGTATTGGATACCTGTTTGAATTAGGCCCTATCCTATAACCTTCTTTCTGCTTTACAGATTTGTTTTCTAAAATCCACATAAGAGCAATCCTTTCCTTACACAAAATAGACATCAGATTTGGAATGGCTGATACTGTTACAATATGGCGGGTGATGTGGTGGTCAGCAATGATCATCTTAAATTTCCTTACACATTTTCCCCTTCTTTGATCATTGTTGAGCACTCTTCCATATAAATTCATCCACATTAGCCTGAAATAACGCAGGTGAAGTGTAAAAGATGGGAAGAGTCCCCAAGATGTGTCTATTACCTGATCAGATCTGTAGAGACACTAGGGGTATTGCCACCGATCTTCCACACATATTCTCACCTACTGATCCTCTAATGCAGATGGATGCACATACATTTGTCCCTTACTAGCCTACCAATTAAAAGGCAGTGTCCTTTCCTGTCTTCACACAGACCTAGACAGGTAAGTTCTCATATAGATCGGAGACATGTCCCCGCCAGGAATGGAAAGGAATAGTACAAAGCCTTTAAACAATCATCCAGCTTTACAGAAGCTCACACTCTAACTAATTATGAAATAAGATGAATTCAGTGCTTCTTATTCTGGCCCAACTGGTGGCGTCCAGCTCCGGGTGGGTTCCAGGTGCAAACCAACATCCAGCTGCAAACTCCAGGTTTCTTTCACTAACCTGACACTGAGATTTGAGCGGGTTAAGTTGACATTCCTCCTGAAGGTCCCTCCTTCAAGTAGCGGGAGGCCGATCCCCAACCCCCCTCCAGCCGGTACAGCATAAGGACCCAAAGATGAAGGCGGTACTCTACCCAGAGATCTCATCAACAGCTATGGGTCAGCAGAGAAATCTCCAGACTCGTGGCCTGGCCAATCAAGTTGCCCCCTTCACACACTGAATAGCATTTTTCCAACATCACCCTAAACATCAGTCAGCCTTCTTACTTTCCAGATTTCTTTACCAAGCTGTACAGTACTATTATTATGGATTTCTAAAGCAACAACAGTATATGCAGAACTTTAAAAGGAGACAGTACATTTACAATACAATTCAAGATGACTCAATACAATTTACTGATCCCCCAGTGCAGATGGGTGCACATAAATTTGTCCCTTACTAGCCTACCTTTTAAAAGGCTGTGCATCTTCGTTCACTCAACAAGATGTATACACAGGCAAGCTAACTTGTAGATCATAGAAATCTTCTCAACATGAAAACGAGAAAAATTAAAATACTACCAACATGCAAACAAACATGCAAACCAACGTGATATATATATAATATATACCTGTAACTGTCTGTATCTTTTTGTTTATATATATATAGAAAGATATCTATCTATATATGTATTTTTATTTTCTGTCCGTAATAAATCTAAGAGTCTTTTAGTTGAATCAAATGGTCAAAAGTGAAACTGTCTAGAGAATTGATTCTTTCTACTCTTTTGTCAATTTTAACCAAAAGATTACAAGCCTGCCCACCACGACAAGGTAGACTCTTTTAGGGCAGGCCCTACACTAAACTACACTATGCTAACCTACTCGATGCTAGTCATCCTATCTTTAGTATTGGATACCTGTTTGAATTAGGCCCTATCCTATAACCTTCCTTCTTGCTTTACAGATTTGTTTACTAAAATCTACATAAGAGCAATCCTTTTCTTACACAAAATAGACATCAGATTTGGAATGGCTGATACTGTTACAATATGGCGGGTGATGTGGTGGTCAGCAATGATCATCTTAAATTTCATTACACATTTTCCCCTTCTTTGATCATTGTTGAGCACTCTTCCATATAAATTCATCCACATTAGCCTGAAATAACGCAGGTGAAGTGTAAAAGATGGGAAGAGTCCCCAAGATGTGTCTATTACCTGATCAGATCTGTAGAGACACTAGAGGTATTGCCACCGATCTTCCACACATATTCTCACCTACTGATCCTCTAATGCAGATGGATGCACATACATTTGTCCCTTACTAGCCTACCAAATAAAAGGCAGTGTCCTTTCCTGTCTTCACACAGACCTGGACAGGTAAGTTCTCATATAGATCGGAGACATGTCCCCGCCAGGAATGGAAAGGAATAGTACAAAGCCTTTAAACAATCATCCAGCTTTACAGAAGCTCACACTCTAACTAATTATGAAATAAGATGAATTCAGTGCTTCTTATTCTGGCCCAACTGGTGGCGTCCAGCTCTGGGTGGGTTCCAGGTGCAAACCAACATCCAGCTGCAAACTCCAGGTTTCTTTCACTAACCTGACACTGAGATTTGAGCGGGTTAAGTTGACATTCCTCCTGAAGGTCCCTCCTTCAAGTATCGGGAGGCCGATCCCCAACCCCCCTCCAGCCGATACAGCATAAGGACCCAAAGATGAAGGCGGTACCCTACCCAGAGATCTCATCAACAGCTATGGGTCAGCAGAGAAATCTCCAGACTCGTGGCCTGGCCAATCAAGTTGCCCCCTTCACACACTGAATAGCATTTTTCCAACATCACCCTAAACATCAGTCAGCCTTCTTACTTTCCAGATTTCTTTACCAAGCTGTACAGTACTATTATTATGGACTTCTAAAGCAACAACAGTATATGCAGAACTTTAAAAGGAGACAGTACACTTACAATACAATTCAAGATGACTCAATACAATTTACTGATCCCCCAGTGCAGATGGGTGCACATACATTTGTCCCTTACTAGCCTACCTTTTAAAAGGCTGTGCATCTTCGTTCACTCAACAAGATGTATACACAGGCAAGCTAACTTGTAGATCATAGAAATCTTCTCAACATGAAAGCTACAAAAATTGAAATACTATCAACATGCAAACCATCATGCAAAACAACGTAATATATATAATATATACCTGTAACTGTCTGTATCTTTTTGTTTTTATATATATAAAGATAGAAAGATATCTATCTATATATGTATTTTTATTTTCTGTCCGTAATAAATCTAAGAGTCTTTGAGTTGAATCAAATGGTCAAAAGTAAAACTGTCTAGAGAATTGATTCTTTCTACTCTTTTGTCAACTTTAACCAAAAGATTACAAGCCTGCCCACCACGACAAGGTAGACTCCTTTAGGGAAGGCCCTACACTAAACTACACTATGCTAACCTACTCAATGCTAGTCATCCTATCTTTAGTATTGGATACCTGTTTGAATTAGGCCCTATCCTATAACCTTCTTCCTGCTTTACAGATTTGATTACTAAAATCTACATAAGAGCAATCCTTTCCTTACACAAAATAGACATCAGATTTGGAATGGCTGATACTGTTACAATATGGCGGGTGATGTGGTGGTCAGCAATGATCATCTTAATTTCCTTACACATTTTCCCCTTCTTTGATCATTGTTGAGCACTCTTCCATATAAATTCATCCACATTAGCCTGGAATAACGCAGGTGAAGTGTAAAAGATGGGAAGAGTCCCCAAGATGTGTCTATTACCTGATTAGATCTGTAGAGACACTAGGGGTATTGCCACCGATCTTCCACACATATTCTCACCTACTGATCCTCTAATGCAGATGGATGCACATACATTTGTCCCTTACTAGCCTACCAATTAAAAGGCAGTGTCCTTTCCTGTCTTCACACAGACTTAGACAGGTAAGTTCTCATATAGATCGGAGACATGTCCCCGCCAAGAATGGAAAGGAATAGTACAAAGCCTTTAAACAATCATCCAGCTTTACAAAAGCTCACACTCTAACTAAATATGAAATAAGATGAATTCAGTGCTTCTTATTCTGGCCCAACTGGTGGCGTCCAGCTCCGGGTGGGTTCCAGGTGCAAACCAACATCCAGCTGCAAACTCCAGGTTTCTTTCACTAACCTGACACTGAGATTTGAGCGGGTTAAGTTGACATTCCTCCTGAAGGTCCCTCCTTCAAGTAGCGGGAGGCCGATCCCCAACCCCCCTCCAGCCGGTACAGCACAAGGACCCAAAGATGAAGGCGGTACCCTACCCAGAGATCTCATCAAAACTATGGGTCAACAGAGAAATCTCCAGACTCGTGGCCTGGCCAATCAAGTTGCCCCCTTCACACACTAAATAGCATCTTTCCAACATCACCCTAAAGATCAGTCAACCTTCTTACTTTCCAGATTTCTTTACCAAGCTGTACAGTACTATTATTAAGGATTTCTTAAGCAACAACAGTATATGCAGAACTTTAAAAGGAGACAGTATATTTACAATACAATTCAAGATGACTCAATACAATTTACTAATCCCCCAGTGAAGATGGATGCAGATACATTTGTCCCTTACTAGCCTACCTTTTAAAAGGCCGTGTATCTTCATTCACTCAACAACATGTATACACAGGCAAGCTAAATTGTAGATTTTAGAAATCTTGTCAACATGAAAACGAGAAAAATTAAAATACTACCAACATGCAAACAAACATGCAAACCAACGTGATATATATAATATATACCTGTAACTGTCTGTATCTTTTTGTTTATATATATATATAGAAAGATATCTATCTATATATGTATTTTTATTTTCTGTCCGTAATAAATCTAAGAGTCTTTGAGTTGAATCAAATGGTCAAAAGTGAAACTGTCTAGAGAATTGATTCTTTCTACTCTTTTGTCAATTTTAACCAAAAGATTACAAGCCTGCCCACCACGACAAGGTAGACTCTTTTAGGGCAGGCCCTACACTAAACTACACTATGCTAACCTACTCGATGCTAGTCATCCTATCTTTAGTATTGGATACCTGTTTGAATTAGGCCCTATCCTATAACCTTCCTTCTTGCTTTACAGATTTGTTTACTAAAATCTACATAAGAGCAATCCTTTTCTTACACAAAATAGACATCAGATTTGGAATGGCTGATACTGTTACAATATGGCGGGTGATGTGGTGGTCAGCAATGATCATCTTAAATTTCCTTACACATTTTCCCCTTCTTTGATCATTGTTGAGCACTCTTCCATATAAATTCATCCACATTAGCCTGAAATAACGCAGGTGAAGTGTAAAAGATGGGAAGAGTCCCCAAGATGTGTCTATTACCTGATCAGATCTGTAGAGACACTAGGGGAATTGCCACCAATCTTCCACACATATTCTCACCTACTGATCCTCTAATGCAGATGGATGCACATACATTTGTCCCTTACTAGCCTACCAATTAAAAGGCAGTGTCCTTTCCTGTCTTCACACAGACCTAGACAGGTAAGTTCTCATATAGATCGGAGAAATGTCCCCGCCAGGAATGGAAAGGAATAGTACAAAGCCTTTAAACAATCATCCAGCTTTACAGAAGCTCACACTCTAACTAATTATGAAATAAGATGAATTCAGTGCTTCTTATTCTGGCCCAACTGGTGGCGTCCAGCTCCGGGTGGGTTCCAGGTGCAAACCAACATCCAGCTGCAAACTCCAGGTTTCTTTCACTAACCTGACACTGAGATTTGAGCGGGTTAAGTTGACATTCCTCCTGAAGGTCCCTCCTTCAAGTAGCGGGAGGCCGATCCCCAACCCCCCTCCAGCCGGTACAGCATAAGGACCCAAAGATGAAGGCGGTACCCTACCCAGAGATCTCATCAACAGCTATGGGTCAGCAGAGAAATCTCCAGACTCGTGGCCTGGCCAATCAAGTTGCCCCCTTCACACACTGAATAGCATTTTTCCAACATCACCCTAAACATCAGTCAGCCTTCTTACTTTCCAGATTTCTTTACCAAGCTGTACAGTACTATTATTATAGATTTCTAAAGCAACAACAGTATATGCAGAACTTTAAAAGGAGACAGTACATTTACAATACAATTCAAGATGACTCAATACAATTTACTGATCCCCCAGTGCAGATGGGTGCACATACATTTGTCCCTTACGAGCCTTCCTTTTAAAAGGCTGTGCATCTTCGTTCACTCAACAAGATGTATACACAGGCAAGCTAACTTGTAGATCATAGAAATCTTCTCAACATGAAAGCTACAAAAAGTGAAATACTATCAACATGCAAACCATCATGCAAAACAACGTAATATATATAATATATACCTGTAACTGTCTGTATCTTTTTGTGTTTATATATATAGATAGAAAGATATCTATCTATATATGTATTTTTATTTTCTGTCCGTAATAAATCTAAGAGTCTTTGAGTTGAATCAAATGGTCAAAAGTGAAACTGTCTAGAGAATTGATTCTTTCTACTCTTTTGTCAACTTTAACCAAAAGATTACAAGCCTGCCCACCACGACAAGGTAGACTCTTTTAGGGAAGGCCCTACACTAAACTACACTATGCTAACCTACTCAATGCTAGTCATCCTATCTTTAGTATTGGATACCTGTTTGAATTAGGCCCTATCCTATAACCTTCTTTCTGCTTTACAGATTTGTTTTCTAAAATCCACATAAGAGCAATCCTTTCCTTACACAAAATAGACATCAGATTTGGAATGGCTGATACTGTTACAATATGGCGGGTGATGTGGTGGTCAGCAATGATCATCTTAAATTTCCTTACACATTTTCCCCTTCTTTGATCATTGTTGAGCACTCTTCCATATAAATTCATCCACATTAGCCTGAAATAACGCAGGTGAAGTGTAAAAGATGGGAAGAGTCCCCAAGATGTGTCTATTACCTGATCAGATCTGTAGAGACACTAGGGGTATTGCCACCGATCTTCCACACATATTCTCACCTACTGATCCTCTAATGCAGATGGATGCACATACATTTGTCCCTTACTAGCCTACCAATTAAAAGGCAGTGTCCTTTCCTGTCTTCACACAGACCTAGACAGGTAAGTTCTCATATAGATCGGAGACATGTCCCCGCCAGGAATGGAAAGGAATAGTACAAAGCCTTTAAACAATCATCCAGCTTTACAGAAGCTCACACTCTAACTAATTATGAAATAAGATGAATTCAGTGCTTCTTATTCTGGCCCAACTGGTGGCGTCCAGCTCCGGGTGGGTTCCAGGTGCAAACCAACATCCAGCTGCAAACTCCAGGTTTCTTTCACTAACCTGACACTGAGATTTGAGCGGGTTAAGTTGACATTCCTCCTGAAGGTCCCTCCTTCAAGTAGCGGGAGGCCGATCCCCAACCCCCCTCCAGCCGGTACAGCATAAGGACCCAAAGATGAAGGCGGTACTCTACCCAGAGATCTCATCAACAGCTATGGGTCAGCAGAGAAATCTCCAGACTCGTGGCCTGGCCAATCAAGTTGCCCCCTTCACACACTGAATAGCATTTTTCCAACATCACCCTAAACATCAGTCAGCCTTCTTACTTTCCAGATTTCTTTACCAAGCTGTACAGTACTATTATTATGGATTTCTAAAGCAACAACAGTATATGCAGAACTTTAAAAGGAGACAGTACATTTACAATACAATTCAAGATGACTCAATACAATTTACTGATCCCCCAGTGCAGATGGGTGCACATAAATTTGTCCCTTACTAGCCTACCTTTTAAAAGGCTGTGCATCTTCGTTCACTCAACAAGATGTATACACAGGCAAGCTAACTTGTAGATCATAGAAATCTTCTCAACATGAAAGCTACAAAAATTGAAATACTATCAACATGCAAACCATCATGCAAAACAACGTAATATATATAATATATACCTGTAACTGTCTGTATCTTTTTGTTTTTATATATATATATAGATAGAAAGATATCTATCTATATATGTATTTTTATTTTCTGTCCGTAATAAATCTAAGAGTCTTTGAGTTGAATCAAATGGTCAAAAGTGAAACTGTCTAGAGAATTGATTCTTTCTACTCTTTTGTCAACTTTAACCAAAAGATTACAAGCCTGCCCACCACGACAAGGTAGACTCTTTTAGGGAAGGCCCTACACTAAACTACACTATGCTAACCTACTCAATGCTAGTCATCCTATCTTTAGTATTGGATACCTGTTTGAATTAGGCCCTATCCTATAACCTTCTTCCTGCTTTACAGATTTGATTACTAAAATCTACATAAGAGCAATCCTTTCCTTACACAAAATAGACATCAGATTTGGAATGGCTGATACTGTTACAATATGGCGGGTGATGTGGTGGTCAGCAATGATCATCTTAATTTCCTTACACATTTTCCCCTTCTTTGATCATTGTTGAGCACTCTTCCATATAAATTCATCCACATTAGCCTGGAATAACGCAGGTGAAGTGTAAAAGATGGGAAGAGTCCCCAAGATGTGTCTATTACCTGATTAGATCTGTAGAGACACTAGGGGTATTGCCACCGATCTTCCACACATATTCTCACCTACTGATCCTCTAATGCAGATGGATGCACATACATTTGTCCCTTACTAGCCTACCAATTAAAAGGCAGTGTCCTTTCCTGTCTTCACACAGACTTAGACAGGTAAGTTCTCATATAGATCGGAGACATGTCCCCGCCAAGAATGGAAAGGAATAGTACAAAGCCTTTAAACAATCATCCAGCTTTACAAAAGCTCACACTCTAACTAAATATGAAATAAGATGAATTCAGTGCTTCTTATTCTGGCCCAACTGGTGGCGTCCAGCTCCGGGTGGGTTCCAGGTGCAAACCAACATCCAGCTGCAAACTCCAGGTTTCTTTCACTAACCTGACACTGAGATTTGAGCGGGTTAAGTTGACATTCCTCCTGAAGGTCCCTCCTTCAAGTAGCGGGAGGCCGATCCCCAACCCCCCTCCAGCCGGTACAGCACAAGGACCCAAAGATGAAGGCGGTACCCTACCCAGAGATCTCATCAAAACTATGGGTCAACAGAGAAATCTCCAGACTCGTGGCCTGGCCAATCAAGTTGCCCCCTTCACACACTAAATAGCATCTTTCCAACATCACCCTAAAGATCAGTCAACCTTCTTACTTTCCAGATTTCTTTACCAAGCTGTACAGTACTATTATTAAGGATTTCTTAAGCAACAACAGTATATGCAGAACTTTAAAAGGAGACAGTATATTTACAATACAATTCAAGATGACTCAATACAATTTACTAATCCCCCAGTGAAGATGGATGCAGATACATTTGTCCCTTACTAGCCTACCTTTTAAAAGGCCGTGTATCTTCATTCACTCAACAAGATGTATACACAGGCAAGCTAAATTGTAGATTATAGAAATCTTCTCAACATGAAAACGAGAAAAATTAAAATACTACCAACATGCAAACAAACATGCAAACCAACGTGATATATATATAATATATACCTGTAACTGTCTGTATCTTTTTGTTTATATATATATATAGAAAGATATCTATCTATATATGTATTTTTATTTTCTGTCCGTAATAAATCTAAGAGTCTTTTAGTTGAATCAAATGGTCAAAAGTGAAACTGTCTAGAGAATTGATTCTTTCTACTCTTTTGTCAATTTTAACCAAAAGATTACAAGCCTGCCCACCACGACAAGGTAGACTCTTTTAGGGCAGGCCCTACACTAAACTACACTATGCTAACCTACTCGATGCTAGTCATCCTATCTTTAGTATTGGATACCTGTTTGAATTAGGCCCTATCCTATAACCTTCCTTCTTGCTTTACAGATTTGTTTACTAAAATCTACATAAGAGCAATCCTTTTCTTACACAAAATAGACATCAGATTTGGAATGGCTGATACTGTTACAATATGGCGGGTGATGTGGTGGTCAGCAATGATCATCTTAAATTTCCTTACACATTTTCCCCTTCTTTGATCATTGTTGAGCACTCTTCCATATAAATTCATCCACATTAGCCTGAAATAACGCAGGTGAAGTGTAAAAGATGGGAAGAGTCCCCAAGATGTGTCTATTACCTGATCAGATCTGTAGAGACACTAGGGGTATTGCCACCGATCTTCCACACATATTCTCACCTACTGATCCTCTAATGCAGATGGATGCACATACATTTGTCCCTTACTAGCCTACCAATTAAAAGGCAGTGTCCTTTCCTGTCTTCACACAGACCTAGACAGGTAAGTTCTCATATAGATCGGAGACATGTCCCCGCCAGGAATGGAAAGGAATAGTACAAAGCCTTTAAACAATCATCCAGCTTTACAGAAGCTCACACTCTAACTAATTATGAAATAAGATGAATTCAGTGCTTCTTATTCTGGCCCAACTGGTGGCGTCCAGCTCCGGGTGGGTTCCAGGTGCAAACCAACATCCAGCTGCAAACTCCAGGTTTCTTTCACTAACCTGACACTGAGATTTGAGCGGGTTAAGTTGACATTCCTCCTGAAGGTCCCTCCTTCAAGTAGCGGGAGGCCGATCCCCAACCCCCCTCCAGCCGGTACAGCATAAGGACCCAAAGATGAAGGTGGTACCCTACCCAGAGATCTCATCAACAGCTATGGGTCAGCAGAGAAATCTCCAGACTCGTGGCCTGGCCAATCAAGTTGCCCCCTTCACACACTGAATAGCATTTTTCCAACATCACCCTAAACATCAGTCAGCCTTCTTACTTTCCAGATTTCTTTACCAAGCTGTACAGTACTATTATTATGGATTTCTAAAGCAACAACAGTATATGCAGAACTTTAAAAGGAGACAGTACATTTACAATACAATTCAAGATGACTCAATACAATTTACTGATCCCCCAGTGCAGATGGGTGCACATACATTTGTCCCTTACTAGCCTACCTTTTAAAAGGCTGTGCATCTTCGTTCACTCAACAAGATGTATACACAGGCAAGCTAACTTGTAGATCATAGAAATCTTCTCAACATGAAAGCTTCAAAAATTGAAATACTATCAACATGCAAACCATCATGCAAAACAACGTAATATATATAATATATACCTGTAACTGTCTGTATCTTTTTGTTTATATATATATATAGATAGAAAGATATCTATCTATATATGTATTTTTATTTTCTGTCCGTAATAAATCTAAGAGTCTTTGAGTTGAATCAAATGGTCAAAAGTGAAACTGTCTAGAGAATTGATTCTTTCTACTCTTTTGTCAACTTTAACCAAAAGATTACAAGCCTGCCCACCACAACAAGGTAGACTCTTTTAGGGAAGGCCCTACACTAAACTACACTATGCTAACCTACTCAATGCTAGTCATCCTATCTTTAGTATTGGATACCTGTTTGAATTAGGCCCTATCCTATAACCTTCTTCCTGCTTTACAGATTTGTTTACTAAAATCTACATAAGAGCAATCCTTTCCTTACACAAAATAGACATCAGATTTTGAATGGCTGATACTGTTACAATATGGCGGGTGATGTGGTGGTCAGCAATGATCATCTTAATTTCCTTACACATTTTCCCCTTCTTTGATCATTGTTGAGCACTCTTCCATATAAATTCATCCACATTAGCCTGGAATAACGCAGGTGAAGTGTAAAAGATGGGAAGAGTCCCCAAGATGTGTCTATTACCTGATTAGATCTGTAGAGACACTAGGGGTATTGCCACCGATCTTCCACACATATTCTCACCTACTGATCCTCTAATGCAGATGGATGCACATACATTTGTCCCTTACTAGCCTACCAATTAAAAGGCAGTGTCCTTTCCTGTCTTCACACAGACCTAGACAGGTAAGTTCTCATATAGATCGGAGACATGTCCCCGCCAGGAATGGAAAGGAATAGTACAAAGCCTTTAAACAATCATCCAGCTTTACAGAAGCTCACACTCTAACTAATTATGAAATAAGATGAATTCAGTGCTTCTTATTCTGGCCCAACTGGTGGCGTCCAGCTCCGGGTGGGTTCCAGGTGCAAACCAACATCCAGCTGCAAACTCCAGGTTTCTTTCACTAACCTGACACTGAGATTTGAGCGGGTTAAGTTGACATTCCTCCTGAAGGTCCCTCCTTCAAGTAGCGGGAGGCCGATCCCCAACCCCCCTCCAGCCGGTACAGCATAAGGACCCAAAGATGAAGGCGGTACCCTACCCAGAGATCTCATCAACAGCTATGGGTCAGCAGAGAAATCTCCAGACTCGTGGCCTGGCCAATCAAGTTGCCCCCTTCACACACTGAATAGCATTTTTCCAACATCACCCTAAACATCAGTCAGCCTTTTTACTTTCCAGATTTCTTTACCAAGCTGTACAGTACTATTATTATAGATTTCTAAAGCAACAACAGTATATGCAGAACTTTAAGAGGAGACAGTACATTTACAATACAATTCAAGATGACTCAATACAATTTACTGATCCCCCAGTGCAGATGGGTGCACATACATTTGTCCCTTACTAGCCTTCCTTTTAAAAGGCTGTGCATCTTCGTTCACTCAACAAGATGTATACACAGGCAAGCTAACTTGTAGATCATAGAAATCTTCTCAACATGAAAACGAGAAAAATTAAAATACTACCAACATGCAAACAAACATGCAAACCAACGTGATATATATATAATATATACCTGTAACTGTCTGTATCTTTTTGTTTATATATATATAGAAAGATAGCTATCTATATATGTATTTTTATTTTCTGTCCGTAATAAATCTAAGAGTCTTTTAGTTGAATCAAATGGTCAAAAGTGAAACTGTCTAGAGAATTGATTCTTTCTACACTTTTGTCAATTTTAACCAAAAGATTACAAGCCTGCCCACCACGACAAGGTAGACTCTTTTAGGGCAGGCCCTACACTAAACTACACTATGCTAACCTACTCGATGCTAGTCATCCTATCTTTAGTATTGGATACCTGTTTGAATTAGGCCCTATCCTATAACCTTCCTTCTTGCTTTACAGATTTGTTTACTAAAATCTACATAAGAGCAATCCTTTTCTTACACAAAATAGACATCAGATTTGGAATGGCTGATACTGTTACAATATGGCGGGTGATGTGGTGGTCAGCAATGATCATCTTAAATTTCCTTACACATTTTCCCTTTCTTTGATCATTGTTGAGCACTCTTCCATATAAATTCATCCACATTAGCCTGAAATAACGCAGGTGAAGTGTAAAAGATGGGAAGAGTCCCCAAGATGTGTCTATTACCTGATCAGATCTGTAGAGACACTAGGGGAATTGCCACCGATCTTCCACACATATTCTCACCTACTGATCCTCTAATGCAGATGGATGCACATACATTTGTCCCTTACTAGCCTACCAATTAAAAGGCAGTGTCCTTTCCTGTCTTCACACAGACCTAGACAGGTAAGTTCTCATATAGATCGGAGAAATGTCCCCGCCAGGAATGGAAAGGAATAGTACAAAGCTTTTAAACAATCATCCAGCTTTACAGAAGCTCACACTCTAACTAATTATGAAATAAGATGAATTCAGTGCTTCTTATTCTGGCCCAACTGGTGGCGTCCAGCTCCGGGTGGGTTCCAGGTGCAAACCAACATCCAGCTGCAAACTCCAGGTTTCTTTCACTAACCTGACACTGAGATTTGAGCAGGTTAAGTTGACATTCCTCCTGAAGGTCCCTCCTTCAAGTAGCGGGAGGCCGATCCCCAACCCCCCTCCAGCCGGTACAGCATAAGGACCCAAAGATGAAGGCGGTACCCTACCCAGAGATCTCATCAACAGCTATGGGTCAGCAGAGAAATCTCCAGACTCGTGGCCTGGCCAATCAAGTTGCCCCCTTCACACACTGAATAGCATTTTTCCAACATCACCCTAAACATCAGTCAGCCTTCTTACTTTCCAGATTTCTTTACCAAGCTGTACAGTACTATTATTATAGATTTCTAAAGCAACAACAGTATATGCAGAACTTTAAAAGGAGACAGTACATTTACAATACAATTCAAGATGACTCAATACAATTTACTGATCCCCCAGTGCAGATGGGTGCACATACATTTGTCCCTTACTAGCCTTCCTTTTAAAAGGCTGTGCATCTTCGTTCACTCAACAAGATGTATACACAGGCAAGCTAACTTGTAGATCATAGAAATCTTCTCAACATGAAAGCTACAAAAAGTGAAATACTATCAACATGCAAACCATCATGCAAAACAACGTAATATATATAATATATACCTGTAACTGTCTGTATCTTTTTGTGTTTATATATATAGATAGAAAGATATCTATCTATATATGTATTTTTATTTTCTGTCCGTAATAAATCTAAGAGTCTTTGAGTTGAATCAAATGGTCAAAAGTGAAACTGTCTAGAGAATTGATTCTTTCTACTCTTTTGTCAACTTTAACCAAAAGATTACAAGCCTGCCCACCACGACAAGGTAGACTCTTTTAGGGAAGGCCCTACACTAAACTACACTATGCTAACCTACTCAATGCTAGTCATCCTATCTTTAGTATTGGATACCTGTTTGAATTAGGCCCTATCCTATAACCTTCTTTCTGCTTTACAGATTTGTTTTCTAAAATCCACATAAGAGCAATCATTTCCTTACACAAAATAGACATCAGATTTGGAATGGCTGATACTGTTACAATATGGCGGGTGATGTGGTGGTCAGCAATGATCATCTTAAATTTCCTTACACATTTTCCCCTTCTTTGATCATTGTTGAGCACTCTTCCATATAAATTCATCCACATTAGCCTGAAATAACGCAGGTGAAGTGTAAAAGATGGGAAGAGTCCCCAAGATGTGTCTATTACCTGATCAGATCTGTAGAGACACTAGGGGTATTGCCACCGATCTTCCACACATATTCTCACCTACTGATCCTCTAATGCAGATGGATGCACATACATTTGTCCCTTACTAGCCTACCAATTAAAAGGCAGTGTCCTTTCCTGTCTTCACACAGACCTAGACAGGTAAGTTCTCATATAGATCGGAGACATGTCCCCGCCAGGAATGGAAAGGAATAGTACAAAGCCTTTAAACAATCATCCAGCTTTACAGAAGCTCACACTCTAACTAATTATGAAATAAGATGAATTCAGTGCTTCTTATTCTGGCCCAACTGGTGGCGTCCAGCTCCGGGTGGGTTCCAGGTGCAAACCAACATCCAGCTGCAAACTCCAGGTTTCTTTCACTAACCTGACACTGAGATTTGAGCGGGTTAAGTTGACATTCCTCCTGAAGGTCCCTCCTTCAAGTAGCGGGAGGCCGATCCCCAACCCCCCTCCAGCCGGTACAGCATAAGGACCCAAAGATGAAGGCGGTACCCTACCCAGAGATCTCATCAACAGCTATGGGTCAGCAGAGAAATCTCCAGACTCGTGGCCTGGCCAATCAAGTTGCCCCCTTCACACACTGAATAGCATTTTTCCAACATCACCCTAAACATCAGTCAGCCTTCTTACTTTCCAGATTTCTTTACCAAGCTGTACAGTACTATTATTATAGATTTCTAAAGCAACAACAGTATATGCAGAACTTTAAGAGGAGACAGTACATTTACAATACAATTCAAGATGACTCAATACAATTTACTGATCCCCCAGTGCAGATGGGTGCACATACATTTGTCCCTTACTAGCCTTCCTTTTAAAAGGCTGTGCATCTTCGTTCACTCAACAAGATGTATACACAGGCAAGCTAACTTGTAGATCATAGAAATCTTCTCAACATGAAAGCTACAAAAATTGAAATACAATCAACATGCAAACCATCATGCAAAACAACGTAATATATATAATATATACCTGTAACTGTCTGTATCTTTTTGTTTTTATATATATAGATAGAAAGATATCTATCTATATATGTATTTTTATTTTCTGTCCGTAATAAATCTAAGAGTCTTTGAGTTGAATCAAATGGTCAAAAGTGAAACTGTCTAGAGAATTGATTCTTTCTACTCTTTTGTCAACTTTAACCAAAAGATTACAAGCCTGCCCACCACGACAAGGTAGACTCTTTTAGGGAAGGCCCTACACTAAACTACACTATGCTAACCTACTCAATGCTAGTCATCCTATCTTTAGTATTGGATACCTGTTTGAATTAGGCCCTATCCTATAACCTTCTTCCTGCTTTACAGATTTGATTACTAAAATCTACATAAGAGCAATCCTTTCCTTACACAAAATAGACATCAGATTTTGAATGGCTGATACTGTTACAATATGGCGGGTGATGTGGTGGTCAGCAATGATCATCTTAATTTCCTTACACATTTTCCCCTTCTTTGATCATTGTTGAGCACTCTTCCATATAAATTCATACACATTAGCCTGGAATAACGCAGGTGAAGTGTAAAAGATGGGAAGAGTCCCCAAGATGTGTCTATTACCTGATTAGATCTGTAGAGACACTAGGGGTATTGCCACCGATCTTCCACACATATTCTCACCTACTGATCCTCTAATGCAGATGGATGCACATACATTTGTCCCTTACTAGCCTACCAATTAAAAGGCAGTGTCCTTTCCTGTCTTCACACAGACCTAGACAGGTAAGTTCTCATATAGATCGGAGACATGTCCCCGCCAGGAATGGAAAGGAATAGTACAAAGCCTTTAAACAATCATCCAGCTTTACAGAAGCTCACACTCTAACTAATTATGAAATAAGATGAATTCAGTGCTTCTTATTCTGGCCCAACTGGTGGCGTCCAGCTCCGGGTGGGTTCCAGGTGCAAACCAACATCCAGCTGCAAACTCCAGGTTTCTTTCACTAACCTGACACTGAGATTTGAGCGGGTTAAGTTGACATTCCTCCTGAAGGTCCCTCCTTCAAGTAGCGGGAGGCCGATCCCCAACCCCCCTCCAGCCGGTACAGCATAAGGACCCAAAGATGAAGGCGGTACCCTACCCAGAGATCTCATCAACAGCTATGGGTCAGCAGAGAAATCTCCAGACTCGTGGCCTGGCCAATCAAGTTGCCCCCTTCACACACTGAATAGCATTTTTCCAACATCACCCTAAACATCAGTCAGCCTTCTTACTTTCCAGATTTCTTTACCAAGCTGTACAGTACTATTATTATGGATTTCTAAAGCAACAACAGTATATGCAGAACTTTAAAAGGAGACAGTACATTTACAATACAATTCAAGATGACTCAATACAATTTACTGATCCCCCAGTGCAGATGGGTGCACATAAATTTGTCCCTTACTAGCCTACCTTTTAAAAGGCTGTGCATCTTCGTTCACTCAACAAGATGTATACACAGGCAAGCTTACTTGTAGATCATAGAAATCTTCTCAACATGAAAGCTACAAAAATTGAAATACTATCAACATGCAAACCATCATGCAAAACAACGTAATATATATAATATATACCTGTAACTGTCTGTATCTTTTTGTTTTTATATATATATATAGATAGAAAGATATCTATCTATATATGTATTTTTATTTTCTGTCCGTAATAAATCTAAGAGTCTTTGAGTTGAATCAAATGGTCAAAAGTGAAACTGTCTAGAGAATTGATTCTTTCTACTCTTTTGTCAACTTTAACCAAAAGATTACAAGCCTGCCCACCACGACAAGGTAGACTCTTTTAGGGAAGGCCCTACACTAAACTACACTATGCTAACCTACTCAATGCTAGTCATCCTATCTTTAGTATTGGATACCTGTTTGAATTAGGCCCTATCCTATAACCTTCTTCCTGCTTTACAGATTTGATTACTAAAATCTACATAAGAGCAATCCTTTCCTTACACAAAATAGACATCAGATTTGGAATGGCTGATACTGTTACAATATGGCGGGTGATGTGGTGGTCAGCAATGATCATCTTAATTTCCTTACACATTTTCCCCTTCTTTGATCATTGTTGAGCACTCTTCCATATAAATTCATCCACATTAGCCTGGAATAACGCAGGTGAAGTGTAAAAGATGGGAAGAGTCCCCAAGATGTGTCTATTACCTGATTAGATCTGTAGAGACACTAGGGGTATTGCCACCGATCTTCCACACATATTCTCACCTACTGATCCTCTAATGCAGATGGATGCACATACATTTGTCCCTTACTAGCCTACCAATTAAAAGGCAGTGTCCTTTCCTGTCTTCACACAGACTTAGACAGGTAAGTTCTCATATAGATCGGAGACATGTCCCCGCCAAGAATGGAAAGGAATAGTACAAAGCCTTTAAACAATCATCCAGCTTTACAAAAGCTCACACTCTAACTAAATATGAAATAAGATGAATTCAGTGCTTCTTATTCTGGCCCAACTGGTGGCATCCAGCTCCGGGTGGGTTCCAGGTGCAAACCAACATCCAGCTGCAAACTCCAGGTTTCTTTCACTAACCTGACACTGAGATTTGAGCGGGTTAAGTTGACATTCCTCCTGAAGGTCCCTCCTTCAAGTAGCGGGAGGCCGATCCCCAACCCCCCTCCAGCCGGTACAGCACAAGGACCCAAAGATGAAGGCGGTACCCTACCCAGAGATCTCATCAACAGCTATGGGTCAACAGAGAAATCTCCAGACTCGTGGCCTGGCCAATCAAGTTGCCCCCTTCACACACTAAATAGCATCTTTCCAACATCACCCTAAAGATCAGTCAACCTTCTTACTTTCCAGATTTCTTTACCAAGCTGTACAGTACTATTATTAAGGATTTCTTAAGCAACAACAGTATATGCAGAACTTTAAAAGGAGACAGTATATTTACAATACAATTCAAGATGACTCAATACAATTTACTAATCCCCCAGTGAAGATGGATGCAGATACATTTGTCCCTTACTAGCCTACCTTTTAAAAGGCCGTGTATCTTCATTCACTCAACAAGATGTATACACAGGCAAGCTAAATTGTAGATTATAGAAATCTTCTCAACATGAAAACGAGAAAAATTAAAATACTACCAACATGCAAACAAACATGCAAACCAACGTGATATATATATAATATATACCTGTAACTGTCTGTATCTTTTTGTTTATATATATATATAGAAAGATATCTATCTATATATGTATTTTTATTTTCTGTCCGTAATAAATCTAAGAGTCTTTTAGTTGAATCAAATGGTCAAAAGTGAAACTGTCTAGAGAATTGATTCTTTCTACTCTTTTGTCAATTTTAACCAAAAGATTACAAGCCTGCCCACCACGACAAGGTAGACTCTTTTAGGGCAGGCCCTACACTAAACTACACTATGCTAACCTACTCGATGCTAGTCATCCTATCTTTAGTATTGGATACCTGTTTGAATTAGGCCCTATCCTATAACCTTCCTTCTTGCTTTACAGATTTGTTTACTAAAATCTACATAAGAGCAATCCTTTTCTTACACAAAATAGACATCAGATTTGGAATGGCTGATACTGTTACAATATGGCGGGTGATGTGGTGGTCAGCAATGATCATCTTAAATTTCCTTACACATTTTCCCCTTCTTTGATCATTGTTGAGCACTCTTCCATATAAATTCATCCACATTAGCCTGAAATAACGCAGGTGAAGTGTAAAAGATGGGAAGAGTCCCCAAGATGTGTCTATTACCTGATCAGATCTGTAGAGACACTAGGGGTATTGCCACCGATCTTCCACACATATTCTCACCTACTGATCCTCTAATGCAGATGGATGCACATACATTTGTCCCTTACTAGCCTACCAATTAAAAGGCAGTGTCCTTTCCTGTCTTCACACAGACCTAGACAGGTAAGTTCTCATATAGATCGGAGACATGTCCCCGCCAGGAATGGAAAGGAATAGTACAAAGCCTTTAAACAATCATCCAGCTTTACAGAAGCTCACACTCTAACTAATTATGAAATAAGATGAATTCAGTGCTTCTTATTCTGGCCCAACTGGTGGCGTCCAGCTCCGGGTGGGTTCCAGGTGCAAACCAACATCCAGCTGCAAACTCCAGGTTTCTTTCACTAACCTGACACTGAGATTTGAGCGGGTTAAGTTGACATTCCTCCTGAAGGTCCCTCCTTCAAGTAGCGGGAGGCCGATCCCCAACCCCCCTCCAGCCGGTACAGCATAAGGACCCAAAGATGAAGGTGGTACCCTACCCAGAGATCTCATCAACAGCTATGGGTCAGCAGAGAAATCTCCAGACTCGTGGCCTGGCCAATCAAGTTGCCCCCTTCACACACTGAATAGCATTTTTCCAACATCACCCTAAACATCAGTCAGCCTTCTTACTTTCCAGATTTCTTTACCAAGCTGTACAGTACTATTATTATGGATTTCTAAAGCAACAACAGTATATGCAGAACTTTAAAAGGAGACAGTACATTTACAATACAATTCAAGATGACTCAATACAATTTACTGATCCCCCAGTGCAGATGGGTGCACATACATTTGTCCCTTACTAGCCTACCTTTTAAAAGGCTGTGCATCTTCGTTCACTCAACAAGATGTATACACAGGCAAGCTAACTTGTAGATCATAGAAATCTTCTCAACATGAAAGTTTAAAAAATTGAAATACTATCAACATGCAAACCATCATGCAAAACAACGTAATATATATAATATATACCTGTAACTGTCTGTATCTTTTTGTTTTTATATATATATAGATAGAAAGATATCTATCTATATATGTATTTTTATTTTCTGTCCGTAATAAATCTAAGAGTCTTTGAGTTGAATCAAATGGTCAAAAGTGAAACTGTCTAGAGAATTGATTCTTTCTACTCTTTTGTCAACTTTAACCAAAAGATTACAAGCCTGCCCACCACAACAAGGTAGACTCTTTTAGGGAAGGCCCTACACTAAACTACACTATGCTAACCTACTCAATGCTAGTCATCCTATCTTTAGTATTGGATACCTGTTTGAATTAGGCCCTATCCTATAACCTTCTTCCTGCTTTACAGATTTGTTTACTAAAATCTACATAAGAGCAATCCTTTCCTTACACAAAATAGACATCAGATTTTGAATGGCTGATACTGTTACAATATGGCGGGTGATGTGGTGGTCAGCAATGATCATCTTAATTTCCTTACACATTTTCCCCTTCTTTGATCATTGTTGAGCACTCTTCCATATAAATTCATCCACATTAGCCTGGAATAACGCAGGTGAAGTGTAAAAGATGGGAAGAGTCCCCAAGATGTGTCTATTACCTGATTAGATCTGTAGAGACACTAGGGGTATTGCCACCGATCTTCCACACATATTCTCACCTACTGATCCTCTAATGCAGATGGATGCACATACATTTGTCCCTTACTAGCCTACCAATTAAAAGGCAGTGTCCTTTCCTGTCTTCACACAGACCTAGACAGGTAAGTTCTCATATAGATCGGAGACATGTCCCCGCCAGGAATGGAAAGGAATAGTACAAAGCCTTTAAACAATCATCCAGCTTTACAGAAGCTCACACTCTAACTAATTATGAAATAAGATGAATTCAGTGCTTCTTATTCTGGCCCAACTGGTGGCGTCCAGCTCCGGGTGGGTTCCAGGTGCAAACCAACATCCAGCTGCAAACTCCAGGTTTCTTTCACTAACCTGACACTGAGATTTGAGCGGGTTAAGTTGACATTCCTCCTGAAGGTCCCTCCTTCAAGTAGCGGGAGGCCGATCCCCAACCCCCCTCCAGCCGGTACAGCATAAGGACCCAAAGATGAAGGCGGTACCCTACCCAGAGATCTCATCAACAGCTATGGGTCAGCAGAGAAATCTCCAGACTCGTGGCCTGGCCAATCAAGTTGCCCCCTTCACACACTGAATAGCATTTTTCCAACATCACCCTAAACATCAGTCAGCCTTTTTACTTTCCAGATTTCTTTACCAAGCTGTACAGTACTATTATTATTGATTTCTAAAGCAACAACAGTATATGCAGAACTTTAAGAGGAGACAGTACATTTACAATACAATTCAAGATGACTCAATACAATTTACTGATCCCCCAGTGCAGATGGGTGCACATACATTTGTCCCTTACTAGCCTTCCTTTTAAAAGGCTGTGCATCTTCGTTCACTCAACAAGATGTATACACAGGCAAGCTAACTTGTAGATCATAGAAATCTTCTCAACATGAAAACGAGAAAAATTAAAATACTACCAACATGCAAACAAACATGCAAACCAACGTGATATATATATAATATATACCTGTAACTGTCTGTATCTTTTTGTTTATATATATATAGAAAGATAGCTATCTATATATGTATTTTTATTTTCTGTCCGTAATAAATCTAAGAGTCTTTTAGTTGAATCAAATGGTCAAAAGTGAAACTGTCTAGAGAATTGATTCTTTCTACTCTTTTGTCAATTTTAACCAAAAGATTACAAGCCTGCCCACCACGACAAGGTAGACTCTTTTAGGGCAGGCCCTACACTAAACTACACTATGCTAACCTACTCGATGCTAGTCATCCTATCTTTAGTATTGGATACCTGTTTGAATTAGGCCCTATCCTATAACCTTCCTTCTTGCTTTACAGATTTGTTTACTAAAATCTACATAAGAGCAATCCTTTTCTTACACAAAATAGACATCAGATTTGGAATGGCTGATACTGTTACAATATGGCGGGTGATGTGGTGGTCAGCAATGATCATCTTAAATTTCCTTACACATTTTCCCCTTCTTTGATCATTGTTGAGCACTCTTCCATATAAATTCATCCACATTAGCCTGAAATAACGCAGGTGAAGTGTAAAAGATGGGAAGAGTCCCCAAGATGTGTCTATTACCTGATCAGATCTGTAGAGACACTAGGGGAATTGCCACCGATCTTCCACACATATTCTCACCTACTGATCCTCTAATGCAGATGGATGCACATACATTTGTCCCTTACTAGCCTACCAATTAAAAGGCAGTGTCCTTTCCTGTCTTCACACAGACCTAGACAGGTAAGTTCTCATATAGATCGGAGAAATGTCCCCGCCAGGAATGGAAAGGAATAGTACAAAGCCTTTAAACAATCATCCAGCTTTACAGAAGCTCACACTCTAACTAATTATGAAATAAGATGAATTCAGTGCTTCTTATTCTGGCCCAGCTGGTGGCGTCCAGCTCCGGGTGGGTTCCAGGTGCAAACCAACATCCAGCTGCAAACTCCAGGTTTCTTTCACTAACCTGACACTGAGATTTGAGCAGGTTAAGTTGACATTCCTCCTGAAGGTCCCTCCTTCAAGTAGCGGGAGGCCGATCCCCAACCCCCCTCCAGCCGGTACAGCATAAGGACCCAAAGATGAAGGCGGTACCCTACCCAGAGATCTCATCAACAGCTATGGGTCAGCAGAGAAATCTCCAGACTCGTGGCCTGGCCAATCAAGTTGCCCCCTTCACACACTGAATAGCATTTTTCCAACATCACCCTAAACATCAGTCAGCCTTCTTACTTTCCAGATTTCTTTACCAAGCTGTACAGTACTATTATTATAGATTTCTAAAGCAACAACAGTATATGCAGAACTTTAAAAGGAGACAGTACATTTACAATACAATTCAAGATGACTCAATACAATTTACTGATCCCCCAGTGCAGATGGGTGCACATACATTTGTCCCTTACTAGCCTTCCTTTTAAAAGGCTGTGCATCTTCGTTCACTCAACAAGATGTATACACAGGCAAGCTAACTTGTAGATCATAGAAATCTTCTCAACATGAAAGCTACAAAAAGTGAAATACTATCAACATGCAAACCATCATGCAAAACAACGTAATATATATAATATATACCTGTAACTGTCTGTATCTTTTTGTGTTTATATATATAGATAGAAAGATATCTATCTATATATGTATTTTTATTTTCTGTCCGTAATAAATCTAAGAGTCTTTGAGTTGAATCAAATGGTCAAAAGTGAAACTGTCTAGAGAATTGATTCTTTCTACTCTTTTGTCAACTTTAACCAAAAGATTACAAGCCTGCCCACCACGACAAGGTAGACTCTTTTAGGGAAGGCCCTACACTAAACTACACTATGCTAACCTACTCAATGCTAGTCATCCTATCTTTAGTATTGGATACCTGTTTGAATTAGGCCCTATCCTATAACCTTCTTTCTGCTTTACAGATTTGTTTTCTAAAATCCACATAAGAGCAATCCTTTCCTTACACAAAATAGACATCAGATTTGGAATGGCTGATACTGTTACAATATGGCGGGTGATGTGGTGGTCAGCAATGATCATCTTAAATTTCCTTACACATTTTCCCCTTCTTTGATCATTGTTGAGCACTCTTCCATATAAATTCATCCACATTAGCCTGAAATAACGCAGGTGAAGTGTAAAAGATGGGAAGAGTCCCCAAGATGTGTCTATTACCTGAACAGATCTGTAGAGACACTAGGGGTATTGCCACCGATCTTCCACACATATTCTCACCTACTGATCCTCTAATGCAGATGGATGCACATACATTTGTCCCTTACTAGCCTACCAATTAAAAGGCAGTGTCCTTTCCTGTCTTCACACAGACCTAGACAGGTAAGTTCTCATATAGATCGGAGACATGTCCCCGCCAGGAATGGAAAGGAATAGTACAAAGCCTTTAAACAATCATCCAGCTTTACAGAAGCTCACACTCTAACTAATTATGAAATAAGATGAATTCAGTGCTTCTTATTCTGGCCCAACTGGTGGCGTCCAGCTCCGGGTGGGTTCCAGGTGCAAACCAACATCCAGCTGCAAACTCCAGGTTTCTTTCACTAACCTGACACTGAGATTTGAGCGGGTTAAGTTGACATTCCTCCTGAAGGTCCCTCCTTCAAGTAGCGGGAGGCCGATCCCCAACCCCCCTCCAGCCGGTACAGCATAAGGACCCAAAGATGAAGGCGGTACCCTACCCAGAGATCTCATCAACAGCTATGGGTCAGCAGAGAAATCTCCAGACTCGTGGCCTGGCCAATCAAGTTGCCCCCTTCACACACTGAATAGCATTTTTCCAACATCACCCTAAACATCAGTCAGCCTTCTTACTTTCCAGATTTCTTTACCAAGCTGTACAGTACTATTATTATAGATTTCTAAAGCAACAACAGTATATGCAGAACTTTAAGAGGAGACAGTACATTTACAATACAATTCAAGATGACTCAATACAATTTACTGATCCCCCAGTGCAGATGGGTGCACATACATTTGTCCCTTACTAGCCTTCCTTTTAAAAGGCTGTGCATCTTCGTTCACTCAACAAGATGTATACACAGGCAAGCTAACTTGTAGATCATAGAAATCTTCTCAACATGAAAGCTACAAAAATTGAAATACAATCAACATGCAAACCATCATGCAAAACAACGTAATATATATAATATATACCTGTAACTGTCTGTATCTTTTTGTTTTTATATATATAGATAGAAAGATATCTATCTATATATGTATTTTTATTTTCTGTCCGTAATAAATCTAAGAGTCTTTGAGTTGAATCAAATGGTCAAAAGTGAAACTGTCTAGAGAATTGATTCTTTCTACTCTTTTGTCAACTTTAACCAAAAGATTACAAGCCTGCCCACCACGACAAGGTAGACTCTTTTAGGGAAGGCCCTACACTAAACTACACTATGCTAACCTACTCAATGCTAGTCATCCTATCTTTAGTATTGGATACCTGTTTGAATTAGGCCCTATCCTATAACCTTCTTCCTGCTTTACATATTTGATTACTAAAATCTACATAAGAGCAATCCTTTCCTTACACAAAATAGACATCAGATTTTGAATGGCTGATACTGTTACAATATGGCGGGTGATGTGGTGGTCAGCAATGATCATCTTAAATTTCCTTACACATTTTCCCCTTCTTTGATCATTGTTGAGCACTCTTCCATATAAATTCATACACATTAGCCTGGAATAACGCAGGTGAAGTGTAAAAGATGGGAAGAGTCCCCAAGATGTGTCTATTACCTGATTAGATCTGTAGAGACACTAGGGGTATTGCCACCGATCTTCCACACATATTCTCACCTACTGATCCTCTAATGCAGATGGATGCACATACATTTGTCCCTTACTAGCCTACCAATTAAAAGGCAGTGTCCTTTCCTGTCTTCACACAGACCTAGACAGGTAAGTTCTCATATAGATCGGAGACATGTCCCCGCCAGGAATGGAAAGGAATAGTACAAAGCCTTTAAACAATCATCCAGCTTTACAGAAGCTCACACTCTAACTAATTATGAAATAAGATGAATTCAGTGCTTCTTATTCTGGCCCAACTGGTGGCGTCCAGCTCCGGGTGGGTTCCAGGTGCAAACCAACATCCAGCTGCAAACTCCAGGTTTCTTTCACTAACCTGACACTGAGATTTGAGCGGGTTAAGTTGACATTCCTCCTGAAGGTCCCTCCTTCAAGTAGCGGGAGGCCGATCCCCAACCCCCCTCCAGCCGGTACAGCATAAGGACCCAAAGATGAAGGCGGTACCCTACCCAGAGATCTCATCAACAGCTATGGGTCAGCAGAGAAATCTCCAGACTCGTGGCCTGGCCAATCAAGTTGCCCCCTTCACACACTGAATAGCATTTTTCCAACATCACCCTAAACATCAGTCAGCCTTCTTACTTTCCAGATTTCTTTACCAAGCTGTACAGTACTATTATTATGGATTTCTAAAGCAACAACAGTATATGCAGAACTTTAAAAGGAGACAGTACATTTACAATACAATTCAAGATGACTCAATACAATTTACTGATCCCCCAGTGCAGATGGGTGCACATAAATTTGTCCCTTACTAGCCTACCTTTTAAAAGGCTGTGCATCTTCGTTCACTCAACAAGATGTATACACAGGCAAGCTAACTTGTAGATCATAGAAATCTTCTCAACATGAAAGCTACAAAAAGTGAAATACTATCAACATGCAAACCATCATGCAAAACAACGTAATATATATAATATATACCTGTAACTGTCTGTATCTTTTTGTTTTTATATATATATATAGATAGAAAGATATCTATCTATATATGTATTTTTATTTTCTGTCCGTAATAAATCTAAGAGTCTTTTAGTTGAATCAAATGGTCAAAAGTGAAACTGTCTAGAGAATTGATTCTTTCTACTCTTTTGTCAATTTTAACCAAAAGATTACAAGCCTGCCCACCACGACAAGGTAGACTCTTTTAGGGCAGGCCCTACACTAAACTACACTATGCTAACCTACTCGATGCTAGTCATCCTATCTTTAGTATTGGATACCTGTTTGAATTAGGCCCTATCCTATAACCTTCCTTCTTGCTTTACAGATTTGTTTACTAAAATCTACATAAGAGCAATCCTTTCCTTACACAAAATAGACATCAGATTTGGAATGGCTGATACTGTTACAATATGGCGGGTGATGTGGTGGTCAGCAATGATCATCTTAATTTCCTTACACATTTTCCCCTTCTTTGATCATTGTTGAGCACTCTTCCATATAAATTCATCCACATTAGCCTGGAATAACGCAGGTGAAGTGTAAAAGATGGGAAGAGTCCCCAAGATGTGTCTATTACCTGATCAGATCTGTAGAGACACTAGGGGTATTGCCACCGATCTTCCACACATATTCTCACCTACTGATCCTCTAATGCAGATGGATGCACATACATTTGTCCCTTACTAGCCTACCAATTAAAAGGCAGTGTCCTTTCCTGTCTTCACACAGACCTAGACAGGTAAGTTCTCATATAGATCGGAGACATGTCCCCGCCAAGAATGGAAAGGAATAGTACAAAGCCTTTAAACAATCATCCAGCTTTACAAAAGCTCACACTGTAACTAAATATGAAATAAGATGAATTCAGTGCTTCTTATTCTGGCCCAACTGGTGGCGTCCAGCTCCGGGTGGGTTCCAGGTGCAAACCAACATCCAGCTGCAAACTCCAGGTTTCTTTCACTAACCTGACACTGAGATTTGAGCGGGTTAAGTTGACATTCCTCCTGAAGGTCCCTCCTTCAAGTAGCGGGAGGCCGATCCCCAACCCCCCTCCAGCCGGTACAGCACAAGGACCCAAAGATGAAGGCGGTACCCTACCCAGAGATCTCATCAAAACTATGGGTCAACAGAGAAATCTCCAGACTCGTGGCCTGGCCAATCAAGTTGCCCCCTTCACACACTGAATAGCATTTTTCCAACATCACCCTAAACATCAGTCAGCCTTCTTACTTTCCAGATTTCTTTACCAAGCTGTACAGTACTATTATTATGGATTTCTACAGCAACAACAGTATATGCAGAACTTTAAAAGGAGACAGTACATTTACAATACAATTCAAGATGACTCAATACAATTTACTGATCCCCCAGTGCAGATGGGTGCACATACATTTGTCCCTTACTAGCCTACCTTTTAAAAGGCTGTGCATCTTCGTTCACTCAACAAGATGTATACACAGGCAAGCTAACTTGTAGATCATAGAAATCTTCTCAACATGAAAGCTTCAAAAATTGAAATACTATCAACATGCAAACCATCATGCAAAACAACGTAATATATATAATATATACCTGTAACTGTCTGTATCTTTTTGTTTTTATATATATATAGATAGAAAGATATCTATCTATATATGTATTTTTATTTTCTGTCCGTAATAAATCTAAGAGTCTTTGAGTTGAATCAAATGGTCAAAAGTGAAACTGTCTAGAGAATTGATTCTTTCTACTCTTTTGTCAAATTTAACCAAAAGATTACAAGCCTGCCCACCACAACAAGGTAGACTCTTTTAGGGAAGGCCCTACACTAAACTACACTATGCTAACCTACTCAATGCTAGTCATCCTATCTTTAGTATTGGATACCTGTTTGAATTAGGCCCTATCCTATAACCTTCTTCCTGCTTTACAGATTTGTTTACTAAAATCTACATAAGAGCAATCCTTTCCTTACACAAAATAGACATCAGATTTTGAATGGCTGATACTGTTACAATATGGCGGGTGATGTGGTGGTCAGCAATGATCATCTTAATTTCCTTACACATTTTCCCCTTCTTTGATCATTGTTGAGCACTCTTCCATATAAATTCATCCACATTAGCCTGGAATAACGCAGGTGAAGTGTAAAAGATGGGAAGAGTCCCCAAGATGTGTCTATTACCTGATTAGATCTGTAGAGACACTAGGGGTATTGTCACCGATCTTCCACACATATTCTCACCTACTGATCCTCTAATGCAGATGGATGCACATACATTTGTCCCTTACTAGCCTACCAATTAAAAGGCAGTGTCCTTTCCTGTCTTCACACAGACCTAGACAGGTAAGTTCTCATATAGATCGGAGACATGTCCCCGCCAGGAATGGAAAGGAATAGTACAAAGCCTTTAAACAATCATCCAGCTTTACAGAAGCTCACACTCTAACTAATTATGAAATAAGATGAATTCAGTGCTTCTTATTCTGGCCCAACTGGTGGCGTCCAGCTCCGGGTGGGTTCCAGGTGCAAACCAACATCCAGCTGCAAACTCCAGGTTTCTTTCACTAACCTGACACTGAGATTTGAGCGGGTTAAGTTGACATTCCTCCTGAAGGTCCCTCCTTCAAGTAGCGGGAGGCCGATCCCCAACCCCCCTCCAGCCGGTACAGCATAAGGACCCAAAGATGAAGGCGGTACCCTACCCAGAGATCTCATCAACAGCTATGGGTCAGCAGAGAAATCTCCAGACTCGTGGCCTGGCCAATCAAGTTGCCCCCTTCACACACTGAATAGCATTTTTCCAACATCACCCTAAACATCAGTCAGCCTTTTTACTTTCCAGATTTCTTTACCAAGCTGTACAGTACTATTATTATAGATTTCTAAAGCAACAACAGTATATGCAGAACTTTAAGAGGAGACAGTACATTTACAATACAATTCAAGATGACTCAATACAATTTACTGATCCCCCAGTGCAGATGGGTGCACATACATTTGTCCCTTACTAGCCTTCCTTTTAAAAGGCTGTGCATCTTCGTTCACTCAACAAGATGTATACACAGGCAAGCTAACTTGTAGATCATAGAAATCTTCTCAACATGAAAACGAGAAAAATTAAAATACTACCAACATGCAAACAAACATGCAAACCAACGTGATATATATATAATATATACCTGTAACTGTCTGTATCTTTTTGTTTATATATATATAGAAAGATAGCTATCTATATATGTATTTTTATTTTCTGTCCGTAATAAATCTAAGAGTCTTTTAGTTGAATCAAATGGTCAAAAGTGAAACTGTCTAGAGAATTGATTCTTTCTACTCTTTTGTCAATTTTAACCAAAAGATTACAAGCCTGCCCACCACGACAAGGTAGACTCTTTTAGGGCAGGCCCTACACTAAACTACACTATGCTAACCTACTCGATGCTAGTCATCCTATCTTTAGTATTGGATACCTGTTTGAATTAGGCCCTATCCTATAACCTTCCTTCTTGCTTTACAGATTTGTTTACTAAAATCTACATAAGAGCAATCCTTTTCTTACACAAAATAGACATCAGATTTGGAATGGCTGATACTGTTACAATATGGCGGGTGATGTGGTGGTCAGCAATGATCATCTTAAATTTCCTTACACATTTTCCCCTTCTTTGATCATTGTTGAGCACTCTTCCATATAAATTCATCCACATTAGCCTGAAATAACGCAGGTGAAGTGTAAAAGATGGGAAGAGTCCCCAAGATGTGTCTATTACCTGATTAGATCTGTAGAGACACTAGGGGAATTGCCACCGATCTTCCACACATATTCTCACCTACTGATCCTCTAATGCAGATGGATGCACATACATTTGTCCCTTACTAGCCTACCAATTAAAAGGCAGTGTCCTTTCCTGTCTTCACACAGACCTAGACAGGTAAGTTCTCATATAGATCGGAGAAATGTCCCCGCCAGGAATGGAAAGGAATAGTACAAAGCCTTTAAACAATCATCCAGCTTTACAGAAGCTCACACTCTAACTAATTATGAAATAAGATGAATTCAGTGCTTCTTATTCTGGCCCAACTGGTGGCGTCCAGCTCCGGGTGGGTTCCAGGTGCAAACCAACATCCAGCTGCAAACTCCAGGTTTCTTTCACTAACCTGACACTGAGATTTGAGCAGGTTAAATTGACATTCCTCCTGAAGGTCCCTCCTTCAAGTAGCGGGAGGCCGATCCCCAACCCCCCTCCAGCCGGTACAGCATAAGGACCCAAAGATGAAGGCGGTACCCTACCCAGAGATCTCATCAACAGCTATGGGTCAGCAGAGAAATCTCCAGACTCGTGGCCTGGCCAATCAAGTTGCCCCCTTCACACACTGAATAGCATTTTTCCAACATCACCCTAAACATCAGTCAGCCTTCTTACTTTCCAGATTTCTTTACCAAGCTGTACAGTACTATTATTATAGATTTCTAAAGCAACAACAGTATATGCAGAACTTTAAAAGGAGACAGTACATTTACAATACAATTCAAGATGACTCAATACAATTTACTGATCCCCCAGTGCAGATGGGTGCACATACATTTGTCCCTTACTAGCCTTCCTTTTAAAAGGCTGTGCATCTTCGTTCACTCAACAAGATGTATACACAGGCAAGCTAACTTGTAGATCATAGAAATCTTCTCAACATGAAAGCTACAAAAAGTGAAATACTATCAACATGCAAACCATCATGCAAAACAACGTAATATATATAATATATACCTGTAACTGTCTGTATCTTTTTGTGTTTATATATATAGATAGAAAGATATCTATCTATATATGTATTTTTATTTTCTGTCCGTAATAAATCTAAGAGTCTTTGAGTTGAATCAAATGGTCAAAAGTGAAACTGTCTAGAGAATTGATTCTTTCTACTCTTTTGTCAACTTTAACCAAAAGATTACAAGCCTGCCCACCACGACAAGGTAGACTCTTTTAGGGAAGGCCCTACACTAAACTACACTATGCTAACCTACTCAATGCTAGTCATCCTATCTTTAGTATTGGATACCTGTTTGAATTAGGCCCTATCCTATAACCTTCTTTCTGCTTTACAGATTTGTTTTCTAAAATCCACATAAGAGCAATCCTTTCCTTACACAAAATAGACATCAGATTTGGAATGGCTGATACTGTTACAATATGGCGGGTGATGTGGTGGTCAGCAATGATCATCTTAAATTTCCTTACACATTTTCCCCTTCTTTGATCATTGTTGAGCACTCTTCCATATAAATTCATCCACATTAGCCTGAAATAACGCAGGTGAAGTGTAAAAGATGGGAAGAGTCCCCAAGATGTGTCTATTACCTGATCAGATCTGTAGAGACACTAGGGGTATTGCCACCGATCTTCCACACATATTCTCACCTACTGATCCTCTAATGCAGATGGATGCACATACATTTGTCCCTTACTAGCCTACCAATTAAAAGGCAGTGTCCTTTCCTGTCTTCACACAGACCTAGACAGGTAAGTTCTCATATAGATCGGAGACATGTCCCCGCCAGGAATGGAAAGGAATAGTACAAAGCCTTTAAACAATCATCCAGCTTTACAGAAGCTCACACTCTAACTAATTATGAAATAAGATGAATTCAGTGCTTCTTATTCTGGCCCAACTGGTGGCGTCCAGCTCCGGGTGGGTTCCAGGTGCAAACCAACATCCAGCTGCAAACTCCAGGTTTCTTTCACTAACCTGACACTGAGATTTGAGCGGGTTAAGTTGACATTCCTCCTGAAGGTCCCTCCTTCAAGTAGCGGGAGGCCGATCCCCAACCCCCCTCCAGCCGGTACAGCATAAGGACCCAAAGATGAAGGCGGTACCCTACCCAGAGATCTCATCAACAGCTATGGGTCAGCAGAGAAATCTCCAGACTCGTGGCCTGGCCAATCAAGTTGCCCCCTTCACACACTGAATAGCATTTTTCCAACATCACCCTAAACATCAGTCAGCCTTCTTACTTTCCAGATTTCTTTACCAAGCTGTACAGTACTATTATTATAGATTTCTAAAGCAACAACAGTATATGCAGAACTTTAAGAGGAGACAGTACATTTACAATACAATTCAAGATGACTCAATACAATTTACTGATCCCCCAGTGCAGATGGGTGCACATACATTTGTCCCTTACTAGCCTTCCTTTTAAAAGGCTGTGCATCTTCGTTCACTCAACAAGATGTATACACAGGCAAGCTAACTTGTAGATCATAGAAATCTTCTCAACATGAAAACGAGAAAAATTAAAATACTACCAACATGCAAACAAACATGCAAACCAACGTGATATATATATAATATATACCTGTAACTGTCTGTATCTTTTTGTTTATATATATATAGAAAGATAGCTATCTATATATGTATTTTTATTTTCTGTCCGTAATAAATCTAAGAGTCTTTTAGTTGAATCAAATGGTCAAAAGTGAAACTGTCTAGAGAATTGATTCTTTCTACTCTTTTGTCAATTTTAACCAAAAGATTACAAGCCTGCCTACCACGACAAGGTAGACTCTTTTAGGGCAGGCCCTACACTAAACTACACTATGCTAACCTACTCGATGCTAGTCATCCTATCTTTAGTATTGGATACCTGTTTGAATTAGGCCCTATCCTATAACCTTCCTTCTTGCTTTACAGATTTGTTTACTAAAATCTACATAAGAGCAATCCTTTTCTTACACAAAATAGACATCAGATTTGGAATGGCTGATACTGTTACAATATGGCGGGTGATGTGGTGGTCAGCAATGATCATCTTAAATTTCCTTACACATTTTCCGCTTCTTTGATCATTGTTGAGCACTCTTCCATATAAATTCATCCACATTAGCCTGAAATAACGCAGGTGAAGTGTAAAAGATGGGAAGAGTCCCCAAGATGTGTCTATTACCTGATCAGATCTGTAGAGACACTAGGGGAATTGCCACCGATCTTCCACACATATTCTCACCTACTGATCCTCTAATGCAGATGGATGCACATACATTTGTCCCTTACTAGCCTACCAATTAAAAGGCAGTGTCCTTTCCTGTCTTCACACAGACCTAGACAGGTAAGTTCTCATATAGATCGGAGAAATGTCCCCGCCAGGAATGGAAAGGAATAGTACAAAGCCTTTAAACAATCATCCAGCTTTACAGAAGCTCACATTCTAACTAATTATGAAATAAGATGAATTCAGTGCTTCTTATTCTGGCCCAACTGGTGGCGTCCAGCTCCGGGTGGGTTCCAGGTGCAAACCAACATCCAGCTGCAAACTCCAGGTTTCTTTCACTAACCTGACACTGAGATTTGAGCAGGTTAAGTTGACATTCCTCCTGAAGGTCCCTCCTTCAAGTAGCGGGAGGCCGATCCCCAACCCCCCTCCAGCCGGTACAGCATAAGGACCCAAAGATGAAGGCGGTACCCTACCCAGAGATCTCATCAACAGCTATGGGTCAGCAGAGAAATCTCCAGACTCGTGGCCTGGCCAATCAAGTTGCCCCCTTCACACACTGAATAGCATTTTTCCAACATCACCCTAAACATCAGTCAGCCTTCTTACTTTCCAGATTTCTTTACCAAGCTGTACAGTACTATTATTATGGTTTCTAAAGCAACAACAGTATATGCAGAACTTTAAAAGGAGACAGTACATTTACAATACAATTCAAGATGACTCAATACAATTTACTGATCCCCCAGTGCAGATGGGTGCACATAAATTTGTCCCTTACTAGCCTACCTTTTAAAAGGCTGTGCATCTTCGTTCACTCAACAAGATGTATACACAGGCAAGCTAACTTGTAGATCATAGAAATCTTCTCAACATGAAAGCTACAAAAAGTGAAATACTATCAACATGCAAACTATCATGCAAAACAACGTAATATATATAATATATACCTGTAACTGTCTGTATCTTTTTGTTTTTTATATATATATATAGATAGAAAGATATCTATCTATATATGTATTTTTATTTTCTGTCCGTAATAAATCTAAGAGTCTTTTAGTTGAATCAAATGGTCAAAAGTGAAACTGTCTAGAGAATTGATTCTTTCTACTCTTTTGTCAATTTTAACCAAAAGATTACAAGCCTGCCCACCACGACAAGGTAGACTCTTTTAGGGCAGGCCCTACACTAAACTACACTATGCTAACCTACTCGATGCTAGTCATCCTATCTTTAGTATTGGATACCTGTTTGAATTAGGCCCTATCCTATAACCTTCCTTCTTGCTTTACAGATTTGTTTACTAAAATCTACATAAGAGCAATCCTTTCCTTACACAAAATAGACATCAGATTTGGAATGGCTGATACTGTTACAATATGGCGGGTGATGTGGTGGTCAGCAATGATCATCTTAATTTCCTTACACATTTTCCCCTTCTTTGATCATTGTTGAGCACTCTTCCATATAAATTCATCCACATTAGCCTGGAATAACGCAGGTGAAGTGTAAAAGATGGGAAGAGTCCCCAAGATGTGTCTATTACCTGATCAGATCTGTAGAGACACTAGGGGTATTGCCACCGATCTTCCACACATATTCTCACCTACTGATCCTCTAATGCAGATGGATGCACATACATTTGTCCCTTACTAGCCTACCAATTAAAAGGCAGTGTCCTTTCCTGTCTTCACACAGACCTAGACAGGTAAGTTCTCATATAGATCGGAGACATGTCCCCGCCAAGAATGGAAAGGAATAGTACAAAGCCTTTAAACAATCATCCAGCTTTACAAAAGCTCACACTGTAACTAAATATGAAATAAGATGAATTCAGTGCTTCTTATTCTGGCCCAACTGGTGGCGTCCAGCTCCGGGTGGGTTCCAGGTGCAAACCAACATCCAGCTGCAAACTCCAGGTTTCTTTCACTAACCTGACACTGAGATTTGAGCGGGTTAAGTTGACATTCCTCCTGAAGGTCCCTCCTTCAAGTAGCGGGAGGCCGATCCCCAACCCCCCTCCAGCCGGTACAGCACAAGGACCCAAAGATGAAGGCGGTACCCTACCCAGAGATCTCATCAAAACTATGGGTCAACAGAGAAATCTCCAGACTCGTGGCCTGGCCAATCAAGTTGCCCCCTTCACACACTGAATAGCATTTTTCCAACATCACCCTAAACATCAGTCAGCCTTCTTACTTTCCAGATTTCTTTACCAAGCTGTACAGTACTATTATTATGGATTTCTAAAGCAACAACAGTATATGCAGAACTTTAAAAGGAGACAGTACATTTACAATACAATTCAAGATGACTCAATACAATTTACTGATCCCCCAGTGCAGATGGGTGCACATACATTTGTCCCTTACTAGCCTACCTTTTAAAAGGCTGTGCATCTTCGTTCACTCAACAAGATGTATACACAGGCAAGCTAACTTGTAGATCATAGAAATCTTCTCAACATGAAAGCTTCAAAAATTGAAATACTATCAACATGCAAACCATCATGCAAAACAACGTAATATATATAATATATACCTGTAACTGTCTGTATCTTTTTGTGTTTATATATATAGATAGAAAGATATCTATCTATATATGTATTTTTATTTTCTGTCCGTAATAAATCTAAGAGTCTTTGAGTTGAATCAAATGGTCAAAAGTGAAACTGTCTAGAGAATTGATTCTTTCTACTCTTTTGTCAACTTTAACCAAAAGATTACAAGCCTGCCCACCACGACAAGGTAGACTCTTTTAGGGAAGGCCCTACACTAAACTACACTATGCTAACCTACTCAATGCTAGTCATCCTATCTTTAGTATTGGATACCTGTTTGAATTAGGCCCTATCCTATAACCTTCTTTCTGCTTTACAGATTTGTTTTCTAAAATCCACATAAGAGCAATCCTTTCCTTACACAAAATAGACATCAGATTTGGAATGGCTGATACTGTTACAATATGGCGGGTGATGTGGTGGTCAGCAATGATCATCTTAAATTTCCTTACACATTTTCCCCTTCTTTGATCATTGTTGAGCACTCTTCCATATAAATTCATCCACATTAGCCTGAAATAACGCAGGTGAAGTGTAAAAGATGGGAAGAGTCCCCAAGATGTGTCTATTACCTGATCAGATCTGTAGAGACACTAGGGGTATTGCCACCGATCTTCCACACATATTCTCACCTACTGATCCTCTAATGCAGATGGATGCACATACATTTGTCCCTTACTAGCCTACCAATTAAAAGGCAGTGTCCTTTCCTGTCTTCACACAGACCTAGACAGGTAAGTTCTCATATAGATCGGAGACATGTCCCCGCCAGGAATGGAAAGGAATAGTACAAAGCTTTTAAACAATCATCCAGCTTTACAGAAGCTCACACTCTAACTAATTATGAAATAAGATGAATTCAGTGCTTCTTATTCTGGCCCAACTGGTGGCGTCCAGCTCCGGGTGGGTTCCAGGTGCAAACCAACATCCAGCTGCAAACTCCAGGTTTCTTTCACTAACCTGACACTGAGATTTGAGCGGGTTAAGTTGACATTCCTCCTGAAGGTCCCTCCTTCAAGTAGCGGGAGGCCGATCCCCAACCCCCCTCCAGCCGGTACAGCATAAGGACCCAAAGATGAAGGCGGTACCCTACCCAGAGATCTCATCAACAGCTATGGGTCAGCAGAGAAATCTCCAGACTCGTGGCCTGGCCAATCAAGTTGCCCCCTTCACACACTGAATAGCATTTTTCCAACATCACCCTAAACATCAGTCAGCCTTTTTACTTTCCAGATTTCTTTACCAAGCTGTACAGTACTATTATTATAGATTTCTAAAGCAACAACAGTATATGCAGAACTTTAAGAGGAGACAGTACATTTACAATACAATTCAAGATGACTCAATACAATTTACTGATCCCCCAGTGCAGATGGGTGCACATACATTTGTCCCTTACTAGCCTTCCTTTTAAAAGGCTGTGCATCTTCGTTCACTCAACAAGATGTATACACAGGCAAGCTAACTTGTAGATCATAGAAATCTTCTCAACATGAAAACGAGAAAAATTAAAATACTACCAACATGCAAACAAACATGCAAACCAACGTGATATATATATAATATATACCTGTAACTGTCTGTATCTTTTTGTTTATATATATATAGAAAGATAGCTATCTATATATGTATTTTTATTTTCTGTCCGTAATAAATCTAAGAGTCTTTTAGTTGAATCAAATGGTCAAAAGTGAAACTGTCTAGAGAATTGATTCTTTCTACTCTTTTGTCAATTTTAACCAAAAGATTACAAGCCTGCCCACCACGACAAGGTAGACTCTTTTAGGGCAGGCCCTACACTAAACTACACTATGCTAACCTACTCGATGCTAGTCATCCTATCTTTAGTATTGGATACCTGTTTGAATTAGGCCCTATCCTATAACCTTCCTTCTTGCTTTACAGATTTGTTTACTAAAATCTACATAAGAGCAATCCTTTTCTTACACAAAATAGACATCAGATTTGGAATGGCTGATACTGTTACAATATGGCGGGGTGATGTGGTGGTCAGCAATGATCATCTTAAATTTCCTTACACATTTTCCCCTTCTTTGATCATTGTTGAGCACTCTTCCATATAAATTCATCCACATTAGCCTGAAATAACGCAGGTGAAGTGTAAAAGATGGGAAGAGTCCCCAAGATGTGTCTATTACCTGATTAGATCTGTAGAGACACTAGGGGAATTGCCACCGATCTTCCACACATATTCTCACCTACTGATCCTCTAATGCAGATGGATGCACATACATTTGTCCCTTACTAGCCTACCAATTAAAAGGCAGTGTCCTTTCCTGTCTTCACACAGACCTAGACAGGTAAGTTCTCATATAGATCGGAGAAATGTCCCCGCCAGGAATGGAAAGGAATAGTACAAAGCCTTTAAACAATCATCCAGCTTTACAGAAGCTCACACTCTAACTAATTATGAAATAAGATGAATTCAGTGCTTCTTATTCTGGCCCAACTGGTGGCGTCCAGCTCCGGGTGGGTTCCAGGTGCAAACCAACATCCAGCTGCAAACTCCAGGTTTCTTTCACTAACCTGACACTGAGATTTGAGCAGGTTAAATTGACATTCCTCCTGAAGGTCCCTCCTTCAAGTAGCGGGAGGCCGATCCCCAACCCCCCTCCAGCCGGTACAGCATAAGGACCCAAAGATGAAGGCGGTACCCTACCCAGAGATCTCATCAACAGCTATGGGTCAGCAGAGAAATCTCCAGACTCGTGGCCTGGCCAATCAAGTTGCCCCCTTCACACACTGAATAGCATTTTTCCAACATCACCCTAAACATCAGTCAGCCTTCTTACTTTCCAGATTTCTTTACCAAGCTGTACAGTACTATTATTATAGATTTCTAAAGCAACAACAGTATATGCAGAACTTTAAAAGGAGACAGTACATTTACAATACAATTCAAGATGACTCAATACAATTTACTGATCCCCCAGTGCAGATGGGTGCACATACATTTGTCCCTTACTAGCCTTCCTTTTAAAAGGCTGTGCATCTTCGTTCACTCAACAAGATGTATACACAGGCAAGCTAACTTGTAGATCATAGAAATCTTCTCAACATGAAAGCTACAAAAAGTGAAATACTATCAACATGCAAACCATCATGCAAAACAACGTAATATATATAATATATACCTGTAACTGTCTGTATCTTTTTGTGTTTATATATATAGATAGAAAGATATCTATCTATATATGTATTTTTATTTTCTGTCCGTAATAAATCTAAGAGTCTTTGAGTTGAATCAAATGGTCAAAAGTGAAACTGTCTAGAGAATTGATTCTTTCTACTCTTTTGTCAACTTTAACCAAAAGATTACAAGCCTGCCCACCACGACAAGGTAGACTCTTTTAGGGAAGGCCCTACACTAAACTACACTATGCTAACCTACTCAATGCTAGTCATCCTATCTTTAGTATTGGATACCTGTTTGAATTAGGCCCTATCCTATAACCTTCTTTCTGCTTTACAGATTTGTTTTCTAAAATCCACATAAGAGCAATCCTTTCCTTACACAAAATAGACATCAGATTTGGAATGGCTGATACTGTTACAATATGGCGGGTGATGTGGTGGTCAGCAATGATCATCTTAAATTTCCTTACACATTTTCCCCTTCTTTGATCATTGTTGAGCACTCTTCCATATAAATTCATCCACATTAGCCTGAAATAACGCAGGTGAAGTGTAAAAGATGGGAAGAGTCCCCAAGATGTGTCTATTACCTGATCAGATCTGTAGAGACACTAGGGGTATTGCCACCGATCTTCCACACATATTCTCACCTACTGATCCTCTAATGCAGATGGATGCACATACATTTGTCCCTTACTAGCCTACCAATTAAAAGGCAGTGTCCTTTCCTGTCTTCACACAGACCTAGACAGGTAAGTTCTCATATAGATCGGAGACATGTCCCCGCCAGGAATGGAAAGGAATAGTACAAAGCCTTTAAACAATCATCCAGCTTTACAGAAGCTCACACTCTAACTAATTATGAAATAAGATGAATTCAGTGCTTCTTATTCTGGCCCAACTGGTGGCGTCCAGCTCCGGGTGGGTTCCAGGTGCAAACCAACATCCAGCTGCAAACTCCAGGTTTCTTTCACTAACCTGACACTGAGATTTGAGCGGGTTAAGTTGACATTCCTCCTGAAGGTCCCTCCTTCAAGTAGCGGGAGGCCGATCCCCAACCCCCCTCCAGCCGGTACAGCATAAGGACCCAAAGATGAAGGCGGTACCCTACCCAGAGATCTCATCAACAGCTATGGGTCAGCAGAGAAATCTCCAGACTCGTGGCCTGGCCAATCAAGTTGCCCCCTTCACACACTGAATAGCATTTTTCCAACATCACCCTAAACATCAGTCAGCCTTCTTACTTTCCAGATTTCTTTACCAAGCTGTACAGTACTATTATTATAGATTTCTAAAGCAACAACAGTATATGCAGAACTTTAAGAGGAGACAGTACATTTACAATACAATTCAAGATGACTCAATACAATTTACTGATCCCCCAGTGCAGATGGGTGCACATACATTTGTCCCTTACTAGCCTTCCTTTTAAAAGGCTGTGCATCTTCGTTCACTCAACAAGATGTATACACAGGCAAGCTAACTTGTAGATCATAGAAATCTTCTCAACATGAAAACGAGAAAAATTAAAATACTACCAACATGCAAACAAACATGCAAACCAACGTGATATATATATAATATATACCTGTAACTGTCTGTATCTTTTTGTTTATATATATATAGAAAGATAGCTATCTATATATGTATTTTTATTTTCTGTCCGTAATAAATCTAAGAGTCTTTTAGTTGAATCAAATGGTCAAAAGTGAAACTGTCTAGAGAATTGATTCTTTCTACTCTTTTGTCAATTTTAACCAAAAGATTACAAGCCTGCCTACCACGACAAGGTAGACTCTTTTAGGGCAGGCCCTACACTAAACTACACTATGCTAACCTACTCGATGCTAGTCATCCTATCTTTAGTATTGGATACCTGTTTGAATTAGGCCCTATCCTATAACCTTCCTTCTTGCTTTACAGATTTGTTTACTAAAATCTACATAAGAGCAATCCTTTTCTTACACAAAATAGACATCAGATTTGGAATGGCTGATACTGTTACAATATGGCGGGTGATGTGGTGGTCAGCAATGATCATCTTAAATTTCCTTACACATTTTCCGCTTCTTTGATCATTGTTGAGCACTCTTCCATATAAATTCATCCACATTAGCCTGAAATAACGCAGGTGAAGTGTAAAAGATGGGAAGAGTCCCCAAGATGTGTCTATTACCTGATCAGATCTGTAGAGACACTAGGGGAATTGCCACCGATCTTCCACACATATTCTCACCTACTGATCCTCTAATGCAGATGGATGCACATACATTTGTCCCTTACTAGCCTACCAATTAAAAGGCAGTGTCCTTTCCTGTCTTCACACAGACCTAGACAGGTAAGTTCTCATATAGATCGGAGAAATGTCCCCGCCAGGAATGGAAAGGAATAGTACAAAGCCTTTAAACAATCATCCAGCTTTACAGAAGCTCACATTCTAACTAATTATGAAATAAGATGAATTCAGTGCTTCTTATTCTGGCCCAACTGGTGGCGTCCAGCTCCGGGTGGGTTCCAGGTGCAAACCAACATCCAGCTGCAAACTCCAGGTTTCTTTCACTAACCTGACACTGAGATTTGAGCAGGTTAAGTTGACATTCCTCCTGAAGGTCCCTCCTTCAAGTAGCGGGAGGCCGATCCCCAACCCCCCTCCAGCCGGTACAGCATAAGGACCCAAAGATGAAGGCGGTACCCTACCCAGAGATCTCATCAACAGCTATGGGTCAGCAGAGAAATCTCCAGACTCGTGGCCTGGCCAATCAAGTTGCCCCCTTCACACACTGAATAGCATTTTTCCAACATCACCCTAAACATCAGTCAGCCTTCTTACTTTCCAGATTTCTTTACCAAGCTGTACAGTACTATTATTATGGATTTCTAAAGCAACAACAGTATATGCAGAACTTTAAAAGGAGACAGTACATTTACAATACAATTCAAGATGACTCAATACAATTTACTGATCCCCCAGTGCAGATGGGTGCACATAAATTTGTCCCTTACTAGCCTACCTTTTAAAAGGCTGTGCATCTTCGTTCACTCAACAAGATGTATACACAGGCAAGCTAACTTGTAGATCATAGAAATCTTCTCAACATGAAAGCTACAAAAAGTGAAATACTATCAACATGCAAACCATCATGCAAAACAACGTAATATATATAATATATACCTGTAACTGTCTGTATCTTTTTGTTTTTATATATATATATAGATAGAAAGATATCTATCTATATATGTATTTTTATTTTCTGTCCGTAATAAATCTAAGAGTCTTTTAGTTGAATCAAATGGTCAAAAGTGAAACTGTCTAGAGAATTGATTCTTTCTACTCTTTTGTCAATTTTAACCAAAAGATTACAAGCCTGCCCACCACGACAAGGTAGACTCTTTTAGGGCAGGCCCTACACTAAACTACACTATGCTAACCTACTCGATGCTAGTCATCCTATCTTTAGTATTGGATACCTGTTTGAATTAGGCCCTATCCTATAACCTTCCTTCTTGCTTTACAGATTTGTTTACTAAAATCTACATAAGAGCAATCCTTTCCTTACACAAAATAGACATCAGATTTGGAATGGCTGATACTGTTACAATATGGCGGGTGATGTGGTGGTCAGCAATGATCATCTTAATTTCCTTACACATTTTCCCCTTCTTTGATCATTGTTGAGCACTCTTCCATATAAATTCATCCACATTAGCCTGGAATAACGCAGGTGAAGTGTAAAAGATGGGAAGAGTCCCCAAGATGTGTCTATTACCTGATCAGATCTGTAGAGACACTAGGGGTATTGCCACCGATCTTCCACACATATTCTCACCTACTGATCCTCTAATGCAGATGGATGCACATACATTTGTCCCTTACTAGCCTACCAATTAAAAGGCAGTGTCCTTTCCTGTCTTCACACAGACCTAGACAGGTAAGTTCTCATATAGATCGGAGACATGTCCCCGCCAAGAATGGAAAGGAATAGTACAAAGCCTTTAAACAATCATCCAGCTTTACAAAAGCTCACACTGTAACTAAATATGAAATAAGATGAATTCAGTGCTTCTTATTCTGGCCCAACTGGTGGCGTCCAGCTCCGGGTGGGTTCCAGGTGCAAACCAACATCCAGCTGCAAACTCCAGGTTTCTTTCACTAACCTGACACTGAGATTTGAGCGGGTTAAGTTGACATTCCTCCTGAAGGTCCCTCCTTCAAGTAGCGGGAGGCCGATCCCCAACCCCCCTCCAGCCGGTACAGCACAAGGACCCAAAGATGAAGGCGGTACCCTACCCAGAGATCTCATCAAAACTATGGGTCAACAGAGAAATCTCCAGACTCGTGGCCTGGCCAATCAAGTTGCCCCCTTCACACACTGAATAGCATTTTTCCAACATCACCCTAAACATCAGTCAGCCTTCTTACTTTCCAGATTTCTTTACCAAGCTGTACAGTACTATTATTATGGATTTCTAAAGCAACAACAGTATATGCAGAACTTTAAAAGGAGACAGTACATTTACAATACAATTCAAGATGACTCAATACAATTTACTGATCCCCCAGTGCAGATGGGTGCACATACATTTGTCCCTTACTAGCCTACCTTTTAAAAGGCTGTGCATCTTCGTTCACTCAACAAGATGTATACACAGGCAAGCTAACTTGTAGATCATAGAAATCTTCTCAACATGAAAGCTTCAAAAATTGAAATACTATCAACATGCAAACCATCATGCAAAACAACGTAATATATATAATATATACCTGTAACTGTCTGTATCTTTTTGTGTTTATATATATAGATAGAAAGATATCTATCTATATATGTATTTTTATTTTCTGTCCGTAATAAATCTAAGAGTCTTTGAGTTGAATCAAATGGTCAAAAGTGAAACTGTCTAGAGAATTGATTCTTTCTACTCTTTTGTCAACTTTAACCAAAAGATTACAAGCCTGCCCACCACGACAAGGTAGACTCTTTTAGGGAAGGCCCTACACTAAACTACACTATGCTAACCTACTCAATGCTAGTCATCCTATCTTTAGTATTGGATACCTGTTTGAATTAGGCCCTATCCTATAACCTTCTTTCTGCTTTACAGATTTGTTTTCTAAAATCCACATAAGAGCAATCCTTTCCTTACACAAAATAGACATCAGATTTGGAATGGCTGATACTGTTACAATATGGCGGGTGATGTGGTGGTCAGCAATGATCATCTTAAATTTCCTTACACATTTTCCCCTTCTTTGATCATTGTTGAGCACTCTTCCATATAAATTCATCCACATTAGCCTGAAATAACGCAGGTGAAGTGTAAAAGATGGGAAGAGTCCCCAAGATGTGTCTATTACCTGATCAGATCTGTAGAGACACTAGGGGTATTGCCACCGATCTTCCACACATATTCTCACCTACTGATCCTCTAATGCAGATGGATGCACATACATTTGTCCCTTACTAGCCTACCAATTAAAAGGCAGTGTCCTTTCCTGTCTTCACACAGACCTAGACAGGTAAGTTCTCATATAGATCGGAGACATGTCCCCGCCAGGAATGGAAAGGAATAGTACAAAGCTTTTAAACAATCATCCAGCTTTACAGAAGCTCACACTCTAACTAATTATGAAATAAGATGAATTCAGTGCTTCTTATTCTGGCCCAACTGGTGGCGTCCAGCTCCGGGTGGGTTCCAGGTGCAAACCAACATCCAGCTGCAAACTCCAGGTTTCTTTCACTAACCTGACACTGAGATTTGAGCGGGTTAAGTTGACATTCCTCCTGAAGGTCCCTCCTTCAAGTAGCGGGAGGCCGATCCCCAACCCCCCTCCAGCCGGTACAGCATAAGGACCCAAAGATGAAGGCGGTACCCTACCCAGAGATCTCATCAACAGCTATGGGTCAGCAGAGAAATCTCCAGACTCGTGGCCTGGCCAATCAAGTTGCCCCCTTCACACACTGAATAGCATTTTTCCAACATCACCCTAAACATCAGTCAGCCTTTTTACTTTCCAGATTTCTTTACCAAGCTGTACAGTACTATTATTATAGATTTCTAAAGCAACAACAGTATATGCAGAACTTTAAGAGGAGACAGTACATTTACAATACAATTCAAGATGACTCAATACAATTTACTGATCCCCCAGTGCAGATGGGTGCACATACATTTGTCCCTTACTAGCCTTCCTTTTAAAAGGCTGTGCATCTTCGTTCACTCAACAAGATGTATACACAGGCAAGCTAACTTGTAGATCATAGAAATCTTCTCAACATGAAAACGAGAAAAATTAAAATACTACCAACATGCAAACAAACATGCAAACCAACGTGATATATATATAATATATACCTGTAACTGTCTGTATCTTTTTGTTTATATATATATAGAAAGATAGCTATCTATATATGTATTTTTATTTTCTGTCCGTAATAAATCTAAGAGTCTTTTAGTTGAATCAAATGGTCAAAAGTGAAACTGTCTAGAGAATTGATTCTTTCTACTCTTTTGTCAATTTTAACCAAAAGATTACAAGCCTGCCCACCACGACAAGGTAGACTCTTTTAGGGCAGGCCCTACACTAAACTACACTATGCTAACCTACTCGATGCTAGTCATCCTATCTTTAGTATTGGATACCTGTTTGAATTAGGCCCTATCCTATAACCTTCCTTCTTGCTTTACAGATTTGTTTACTAAAATCTACATAAGAGCAATCCTTTTCTTACACAAAATAGACATCAGATTTGGAATGGCTGATACTGTTACAATATGGCGGGTGATGTGGTGGTCAGCAATGATCATCTTAAATTTCCTTACACATTTTCCCCTTCTTTGATCATTGTTGAGCACTCTTCCATATAAATTCATCCACATTAGCCTGAAATAACGCAGGTGAAGTGTAAAAGATGGGAAGAGTCCCCAAGATGTGTCTATTACCTGATTAGATCTGTAGAGACACTAGGGGAATTGCCACCGATCTTCCACACATATTCTCACCTACTGATCCTCTAATGCAGATGGATGCACATACATTTGTCCCTTACTAGCCTACCAATTAAAAGGCAGTGTCCTTTCCTGTCTTCACACAGACCTAGACAGGTAAGTTCTCATATAGATCGGAGAAATGTCCCCGCCAGGAATGGAAAGGAATAGTACAAAGCCTTTAAACAATCATCCAGCTTTACAGAAGCTCACACTCTAACTAATTATGAAATAAGATGAATTCAGTGCTTCTTATTCTGGCCCAACTGGTGGCGTCCAGCTCCGGGTGGGTTCCAGGTGCAAACCAACATCCAGCTGCAAACTCCAGGTTTCTTTCACTAACCTGACACTGAGATTTGAGCAGGTTAAATTGACATTCCTCCTGAAGGTCCCTCCTTCAAGTAGCGGGAGGCCGATCCCCAACCCCCCTCCAGCCGGTACAGCATAAGGACCCAAAGATGAAGGCGGTACCCTACCCAGAGATCTCATCAACAGCTATGGGTCAGCAGAGAAATCTCCAGACTCGTGGCCTGGCCAATCAAGTTGCCCCCTTCACACACTGAATAGCATTTTTCCAACATCACCCTAAACATCAGTCAGCCTTCTTACTTTCCAGATTTCTTTACCAAGCTGTACAGTACTATTATTATAGATTTCTAAAGCAACAACAGTATATGCAGAACTTTAAAAGGAGACAGTACATTTACAATACAATTCAAGATGACTCAATACAATTTACTGATCCCCCAGTGCAGATGGGTGCACATACATTTGTCCCTTACTAGCCTTCCTTTTAAAAGGCTGTGCATCTTCGTTCACTCAACAAGATGTATACACAGGCAAGCTAACTTGTAGATCATAGAAATCTTCTCAACATGAAAGCTACAAAAAGTGAAATACTATCAACATGCAAACCATCATGCAAAACAACGTAATATATATAATATATACCTGTAACTGTCTGTATCTTTTTGTGTTTATATATATAGATAGAAAGATATCTATCTATATATGTATTTTTATTTTCTGTCCGTAATAAATCTAAGAGTCTTTGAGTTGAATCAAATGGTCAAAAGTGAAACTGTCTAGAGAATTGATTCTTTCTACTCTTTTGTCAACTTTAACCAAAAGATTACAAGCCTGCCCACCACGACAAGGTAGACTCTTTTAGGGAAGGCCCTACACTAAACTACACTATGCTAACCTACTCAATGCTAGTCATCCTATCTTTAGTATTGGATACCTGTTTGAATTAGGCCCTATCCTATAACCTTCTTTCTGCTTTACAGATTTGTTTTCTAAAATCCACATAAGAGCAATCCTTTCCTTACACAAAATAGACATCAGATTTGGAATGGCTGATACTGTTACAATATGGCGGGTGATGTGGTGGTCAGCAATGATCATCTTAAATTTCCTTACACATTTTCCCCTTCTTTGATCATTGTTGAGCACTCTTCCATATAAATTCATCCACATTAGCCTGAAATAACGCAGGTGAAGTGTAAAAGATGGGAAGAGTCCCCAAGATGTGTCTATTACCTGATCAGATCTGTAGAGACACTAGGGGTATTGCCACCGATCTTCCACACATATTCTCACCTACTGATCCTCTAATGCAGATGGATGCACATACATTTGTCCCTTACTAGCCTACCAATTAAAAGGCAGTGTCCTTTCCTGTCTTCACACAGACCTAGACAGGTAAGTTCTCATATAGATCGGAGACATGTCCCCGCCAGGAATGGAAAGGAATAGTACAAAGCCTTTAAACAATCATCCAGCTTTACAGAAGCTCACACTCTAACTAATTATGAAATAAGATGAATTCAGTGCTTCTTATTCTGGCCCAACTGGTGGCGTCCAGCTCCGGGTGGGTTCCAGGTGCAAACCAACATCCAGCTGCAAACTCCAGGTTTCTTTCACTAACCTGACACTGAGATTTGAGCGGGTTAAGTTGACATTCCTCCTGAAGGTCCCTCCTTCAAGTAGCGGGAGGCCGATCCCCAACCCCCCTCCAGCCGGTACAGCATAAGGACCCAAAGATGAAGGCGGTACCCTACCCAGAGATCTCATCAACAGCTATGGGTCAGCAGAGAAATCTCCAGACTCGTGGCCTGGCCAATCAAGTTGCCCCCTTCACACACTGAATAGCATTTTTCCAACATCACCCTAAACATCAGTCAGCCTTCTTACTTTCCAGATTTCTTTACCAAGCTGTACAGTACTATTATTATAGATTTCTAAAGCAACAACAGTATATGCAGAACTTTAAGAGGAGACAGTACATTTACAATACA